>NC_134957.1:6969696-7272727 GCF_965638725.1 Aptenodytes patagonicus
TTGACTCTCCCTAAAAGTGCACAAAGAAAACCCGGTTCAGCTATTTGCTTTTCCTTATATATGAATGTGTTCCTGTAGGAAATTTGTTTATTTCCATAAAAGCTTTTAACATGTAAACCCTACTTTTTCCCTTTCTTAGTGTGCATCACATCTTTGTTATATATACACTTTATACATACTGTTATGTGTTTTCCAAAACCTATTTCTAATTGGGCAGAAGGCTGCCAAGGCATTTAAAAAAAAATAAATTATAAAATCTGTTTAACATTTAGCTCTGCTGTTTTCCTCAAAGCTGTAATTACTTAGGTAATTTTTTCATATCACCTGCATGTAAACTCCTGCATTAGGTTATAGCTTACAACAAAACCTTGTCTGAGGTACTGTGTTTCTTGCTTGTGCTACATTCACATTTGTGTGTTGCTAGGATGTACTGGTAAATTTCTAAAACATAGATAAGAGGACTTTGTGATATACAGTTATGAATAAAGACACCTTAACATGGTTCTGTCTTTTCATTGAACCAGGAATTAACCTACTTCCTGAAGTCTATCTTGACAGATCAGAATCAGGTATTCAAAGAGAGAGAGAAGAATGCATACCTCAGTTTTTCTCAATTGATGATAATTTTTCTTGTTGCAATTTCAGAGAATCCTGGTACAGTTGGGAGGAAAAGAACGTGAGTATATATATTAAGTGGTCTGTGTTAATATGAATAAACATATATCTGTTAGTTTTATTTAAAAAAAAAAATCTTATTTTCTGAATCAACACCAGAAGATATTACCTGCTACATTATACCTTTCAGTAGCATTATGTGCTTAGAAAAAACAAGGTTTCAGCTAAAATAACTTGGATTTATAACTTGTTTCCATTTTATTTTATTTACCATCTAGCAAAGTGGTATTTGCAGTGAAATTTGGTATCTCAGCTGAACCATTATATTCAGCTGTAATTAGAATAAACTGTCAGCATGAATTACTGTACATTGGTTTTAGAGATCTGTTTAGAGACAACCATTTCTTACCAGAGACAGCAATTTGCTGTCTAACTTTGTACATTTGCAAAATACACTTAGTGTAAAATTAATTAGGTCATTAGAAACCTGTTATCTTGCCTCAAAGGAACTGATTTTAAAAGTAAGGATGTTTTCTGTAAAATGTAACATCTTTGCATTCAAACCTAGTTGTGATTCATTCTTAAGGTTTTACTCTTGCTTTTCTTTCTTCATCAAAACGGAGAGGTGTATAAACAGGTTATAAGCAATTCTCAGTATTGTGGTACGCGCTAAGGAAGAAAAAGTAATTCTTTAAAGGCCAACTTTATTGTTCAATGGCATTAATTGGATAGTGTCCAATAACTCACATTCTGGAAAAACAGCTTTGTTTCCTTCATTTTAAGAGTTGTCCACAAACAGTAGAATTTTAGTTAGTTCTTCAGTGTTCAGAACAATGTAATTAATATTACATGTGGGCAAGTTTCATCCTATCAAATACTATTCGTTATGACTATCTCAGCTACAGTTAATTCTTGCAGTCTTTTTAGCTTTGAGGGCTTCCCAGTATTTCACTGATGGTATGTGATTGGTTTTCTTACCTATCTGGATGATCAAGCAAATAATTAGGGATTTTAGGCTCTATCTTTTCCTTTCTTTCATTCCACAAAGAAAACCCTTATCTTTGACTAGGTGCAGAACTATAACTTCCCAGGAGTCTCCTGAGAAATGAAACAGAAAAGCCAAAGCCATAGTTACTTGTTATTTAACAGGCTTTATGACCACTTTTCTCTTGTCAATTGCAAACAGTAATATTTGTATATAAGAGTAGAATATTTTTTTTTTTCTGTCTTTGTCTCTTGTTAGGCTAAAGCTCTATGGCTAAGGAATATAAGTTTTATATTCTCACTGTATAGCACCTAAGCTTGTTTTTGCACAGCGACCTGTTTAGAGGCAGTTTTAAAATATTTAGTGATGATGATGTAACATATTACAGGCCAAACATAAGAAAAGAGTAGGGAAGAAGTCAGGCTAATAAGGAAAGGCATGTCTGTAAACTACACGAGTTAGGGTTCCGGGTCTTTTTAAAATGAAACTGGATACACCTGTTTACACCTGAATTGCAGGTCTAGCCTAAAGCTTGTCTTGTCTCTACAGTAGTGTCTCCATTCTGAAGAAATCGACCCTTTGTGAGTGTCATAGATTAAATTAGTATATGATTTCCAATACCTGTTTAAGCATTATCTTTACTACATGATCTGTAATGAAATTTTGCAGAAGAAAAAGCAAATCTGAGAAGTTCAATGGCCTGTTCTTAACTATATTTTGTCTCATGTACTGTGTTCTAGGCATTTATTACACCCTTTCTGTACTGTTCAATTGCCTAGAGACAAATTGGTCAGTTTCTGCCTTACCCCAAGATTGACATTTTTATGGTGCCTAGAGGATAGAGTTTTAAAATTTTAGTATTTGAAAAATGGTCTTGATATCTGAGGGAAACAAACCACAGTTCTGTGAAAAAGGAAGGCCATATTATGCTACTGAGGAAGGAACAGTTTGCCTGTCCAAAAGACAGTTAGGCTGAGACCTTCCAAGCTGCTTAAGCAATTTGGGCTGCTTGGTTCCATGTATTTTGATAGGAACAAATGCTCTCACATGGGGACGTGTTAAAGCCTGGACTGGCAATCTGAGATAAGTGTCTTGAGTGAATGTTGAGTTTAATTCACAGACAAACAGCTGTGTTTCAGAATGCATTTCCTTTTTCTTTTTGAGTAATTGTAAAGAGCAGCTGTTCTTTTTTCTTCTGTAACTATTTTTGAACTCTGCTTACTCCTCCCACTCCCAAATTATGAACTGCCTTTTAAAAATTTGTGATTAATCCAATCTTGACTATTTTGAAGCTCCTGCCGACTAGTAATGATGAAGCAGGAATGACTCCTGTCTATTGGGTAGACTCTCTGATGGGGGCATCTTACAGCTATGTCATCCCAGTGAAGGCCTATGACTATTTCTGAATCCTTGCTTTCAGGACAAGACGATGCTGTATCTACTGTCCCCATGCAGTTTATTCTTCTTGTGTTCACAGCTATTGGCTGAATCTTTTGCTGGTTGATTCCTTCAAATACACCCCTTCACTCTTTCTCACTGGTTTTAGTGTGTCCCTCATTCTGTCCCTTTCCAAAACAGAGTATCTATAAAGAAATCATCTATAATGAACAAGTCTTCCATACATGCATGTGCTTTTCATGCTCTGCAATGCTTTTCTCTCTACCCCTCAAAGTAGGAAAATCTGTGTAGACCCTTTTCCTCCACAGATGTGCTGTAGGCAATTTAACCAATTTCACTTCTCAACCAGAATTTTTATTTAGTATGTTTTTCTGTGCTTTCTTTAAAGCCACCTGCCTGGATTTCCCTCTCTTTTGGAGACTTTTCTGCTGGGAGTCTGAATGCTGCTGATCATACAGGCAGGATTCAATTCAGAAAAACACAGCAAGCATAATTTACCTTTCAGCTTCCAACCCCTGTGTTGTGTCAGGGTTTTGTTTTTGCTTTCAGTGAATGCACAAGCTTGCCACAAAGATTGTTTTGGCTGTCTTTAAAACATGGGAAATTTTCTTTTCACCTTTTATTTTCTAAACTTTTAGCACAAAACCCTAATAGACAAATCCAGTAGGCACTCTCAATGTGACAAAGAATTATTTTACAATTAGACTACAATACGTCAAGAGACTGTATCAGGTAAAGGAGAAAAATAGCCATACCTCATCTATTGACCTCTGTTCTGAGTCAATAAACTAGAAGAAGCAGCAAAAACCATCAGGCTTTAGTAAGAACCATCCTGAAGGGCCTGCTTCAAGCACTGGTCCAACGAATACTGCTTTTTAGCTTGTGAATTACATGGAGTTATAAGCACAAGGCATCTTCCTTTTTAAGTAAACAGACTAGAAGTTTTTTAGAGAAACCTGGAGAAAGTTGGATTGATCATATCTTAGTCCTTAGATATTCATTAAACGTATCTTAATAGGCACCTGTATTTTAATATTCTTGGTTTGAGACTACATCAGGTGTTTAAATACTGAAATACATATAAACTCGAGTACATGTACGAATGCTTCATATTGAGAATGTGCATAATATTGATATAATCAACATTTTGGCCTTTTCTGAGCATTTTAAGGGTAAGATGCAGCAGACTGACAGTGACTTTACAATTTTGCAGTGTAAGTTTATTTGACCATAATATTCAGCTGGTACTTTACAAGCTAAAATATCATTTCTGCAGAATAGTCAGAATACAGTTAATTAGCAAAGCGCTGACCAGGCACAAACCCAGATCTCTCTAAAATGTTAAGATGACAGTAAGCTGATCCTGCAAGTTTGCTATGTTTTTAATTGTCTGCTTGTGGTAAGCTTGCCCAATATTGATGCATACACATAGTGCAGGCAACCAGTAGGCATGCTAAATACCTCCTCACAAAAACCTGATGTAAACTTAACTTTGGTTTCGCAGACAAACTGCTGTAAATCCAGTGTGAGCCAATGTTGTTGGTTTGTGGTTTTTTTAAGGTAACCTTGGTAAAAGGTCTTAGATAGCTGAATTGATTCAGCTAATCTCAGGAAGGCAGAAGACCATTGCAATTTTGCTTTGTCCTTTCAAAAAATCCACAGATTTTGCTGACTGACTTCTGCTCCCAGCTTGCAGTAATTGGTGGCAAACACAAAGCTAATTCCTTATTACACAGTATTTTCAGGGGGTAAGCTGTTGAGTACAAAATAGTAAGCCAATAAGGTGGCACCTAGGACAACAAAGTTCTGTAATTCACATTCTCCATTGCTGCATTTTTGTTTTATATCTCTTGTCACTGTTCTTTTTTATGTAGATTCACTTTATGTAAAGTAATGCATAACTAAATGCTGCCCATAGTAGGTTGACACAGAACACAGTGAAGACTTGGTCATCCATATCCCAGTAGAAAGTTCTGTATGTCCATTTATATCTGTAGGTGTTAGGGATTTATAAGGTAAAGAATTTGTAGAAGGGGGAGACCTGGGAAAAATGAGTTATTTACAACAATAGAATGGATATCTTAGTTAGAGAAGGAGAATGTGATAAAGTGTAACACTTTTATCAGTCTTCTAGCTGCAATAAAATAAATTCTCACCCTTCTTACCATAGAGGAGAGCAAATGAAAATATAAATGCAGAGCTCATTTATTGTTTCTTACTCTGATTTTTTCCCATTTGTTTTTCCTTTTTATTGACAGCTTCATTTTCAAATTAGGATAATAGCATCATATTCTTTCTCTAATTGTGTATATTTAAGTCTCTTTGTCTTAGGGGCTTTGTGTTAGCATAAAGAACTCCGGCTGAAATGTTTTCTTTTATATCATCATGGGCAAGCTTTGTAATCTGAAACTAATGTGCTCTTATTACAATGGCTCCCTTGCCCCTCCTTACATCCTTACTTCTTTCTAAAAACAATAATAAAAATAATAAAAACACAACAACACAGCAAGAAGATAGCAAGGCTCTGAAGACTTAGGATCTTGAGTGGATCTTGAGTTTTATGTCCATTCATTTAGAAGGGTGTGTCTGCTATTGCAAAGAAGTAAGGTGGGCTCCTTGGAGAACTCTAAGGGCGCTATCTCCCACTTGTTTCAGAACCTTATTGCTAAGGCACTAAGTTCCCTTTGGATGTTTTACATACAAAAAGGCTACCAGGTCAAGAATGTGTTCCCTGTCAACTTTGCACAGAGTGAATAATCATATTTCACATTCTGGAGTGTAATGGGGGCTGGTTAACACACGGTTAATTATTCTGCTACAGGGCTGTCTGCATTACACGGAAAGGAAAGGAAGAAGAGATAGAGTACAGTTTCTCTATTGTATTTAGCTGAATCATATTTGGATTGGTTGATTTTGCATGGATATGGGAATTAGCAAGGAAGAGAAGGCAGCATCCATGCATGTTGTCTTAAGAGATGAAGCAAAAGATATAAGGGTTTGGTTTCCTTTGCTTTGGCTTTGCTGCCAGGTAGAAAGCAATACTTGTATTTCCCATATTTTCTCCTGGTGTTTGGGGGCCTTTCTTTTCTCTTACAGGGATAGTAACGTGGTATTAAAAAGAGATAAAATAAGATAAATCTTGCAGAATGTCAATGTAAACAATTCCTTCCTGCCCCTTGAGAGGGTAAACAACCGAAGGCGTGGGAACTTTCTTCTCATGTGGTGAACAAGCAGTTGTGCAGGGAGAATGTGGGCACTGCCCTTCAACTTTCTAGACTATAGGCAGTTGCAGACACCATATTTTTAAAATTAGAAATAACCCCTTTTAATTTTATGGGACATCTGAAGCTAGGGATGTAGAATGGAGATAGCTACATGTATAATAGCTGAACCAAAACATTGAGACTGCACACTACCATCTGTTTATTGTTTTATTTGTGGTGGTTTATACAGCTGTGTGAAAGATACTGGTTTATTTATGAGTAGCAATGCTAACAAATTAATAACATAACAAGCATGCTGCAAAGGTGCTGACCTTTAGACAGGAAGAGCTATAACACAAAGAAGGTTGACTTTATTAGAATCTATTAGATGCTTTTGCAACCAGTCCCAAGGGTGGAATTTCAGATAAGCCAGAACCGTGGAGCACCTGACGAGTCATTAGGAAGGTAAGCCCCATTTCATCAGAAAAAATCGTACATCTGACAGTGAGATCATGTGCATGAATGGTAGCTTCTCTGTTCTCAATGATTTATGTTAATTTAAGTAAAATCTTGTTTATTTTTTGTTGTGCAATAAATATTCCCAACTACTGGTATGACTAGCTAGATGGCTAAAGTTACAGTGAATTGCCATTTTAAAATGAGTGTACTCTCCCAGAATGATTCTGGAGAGCTTCCCAACTGACTTCACTACAGGTTGTTATTGTCAGCTGCCAGACCTCAGGCTAGTCCTGACACTTTTATCCTTATGACTTTTTTTTTTAACCAGTAAAATGTGCAGATTTAAGGCTTTTTTATGAGCATTTTCCCTTAGTGTATTTGCTGAGTGGAAAAGGGATGAAGGTGCATAAGAGCTCTTGAGGCTATTTAATAGAACCCTTAAATACTTGTTTTTGAAGTTTGTGATGATTTGATTTAGATCTGTCAACTTGACTTAAAATTACTGCTCATACTGTTTTCTGTTAGAAAATAACATTCTAGGTCAATAGAAAGGTAGCTGTGATGTTCTTTTTTCTGACATCCTACGAAGTTATTTGTCATGTATCCTGTTATGGATATGTGATTAGTACTTCTACAAACAGTTTTGTGTGTCACATTTCAATAGCCCTTTTTTTCCCCAATCCTGTTTCTAATGAAGTCTGTGAGAAATTATTAGATAGCTAAGGTATACAGACTTGGCTTTTGAGCTTCACTAACATCAGTATCTTGTATTTCCATATGGAAATTGCTCTTCAGGACTCCAGCTGAGCCATTGGGGTGCCCCTTCTAGTTCTGTATGCATTTTTAAGTGAGGTGAAAACCTGCTTTTCATTTTAACCATTTGTTTTGGATAGCTGAAATGGAGATCATGCAGATACAACATGCTTGAACAAACTTGACAATGAAGGAAGTGGAAGAATACTATTGGTGGCTCATTGCTGATGCTATTTGCTTTGCGGGTCTGTGTGAGATATAGCCCTCTCTGAAGTTGGTGGTCTTGCATGCATCCGCCTCCAAAAAGATGACTGCACCCTGAAAAGTGACATGCCTATTGAGCAAATAAATATCTTTTGCCACCGAATCAGTTAATGGAAGTCATCAGGATGTCTATTTTGTTTGATGATAACGGATGAGAAAATTCCCAATGTTGGACCAAAAAAAAAAAAAAAGTCTGCATTTTGTTTACCCTACTGAAATGATCAGCACTGTCAGATTGTAAGGTTCACTTTCAATGCTCTTATGAATATTAATGTACTTGAAATGTCCTAGAAATATTTAGGGGAAAAAAATTCCACATGGATCAGTTTATTTGTTGTTTCCTGACTCCACAGTATAATTATGTTGACTGATTCTTTACTAAACAAAAGTCAATGTGCTTAAATTTAGCCAAATTAAGTTCATTGAAAAGTTTATCTGCTTATACCTGTAATTCTTTTATGCAAGTTTATGGCAATTTCAGAGGGACGGCTTGTTAAGCCATAGTAGAGTAAAAAACACTGGTGCAAGATGCATTAAAAGATTATCCATGGGAAGTGTATTGTTTGCTATTCATTTAATTTTTCAGAGCATTGAAAATGCTTTTCCTTAAAACGTGACACAGCGAAAGCTTAACAGCTATTGTTAAATGTTTTGCAGTCTGTGTAACAAATCTTTACAGGAAGGTGTACAAAAACACTAACACTCCTTACACATGCAGTCAGCAAGACTTGCAAGATAAATGGTAAAGAAAGCATTAAAGACCCTTGACCTTAGTTTTCCTGAGGAAAGAAGCCCACAAACCTATCTGAGCCATGTGGGGGTAAATGAGGCAGAGCTACTTCACTTCTTGTTTTTATTGCAGAGAAGGGGCTTGTAGTAAAAGAATATTTGTATCTAGGTTTTTTAAGTCATTTGAGGATAAAAAGTAAAAACTGTGTAACAAAAGTTTCTGGTGGAATGTGAGAAAAGATGAAATCTCACAGAAAATGTGAGGACAAAACTATGAAAGGTGAAAGACTGAAATGAGCCCAGAATAGTATTTTTCTTTATTCAGCCTGGTGTTCTCCTCCAAAAGAATTAAAAGATTGACTCTAAAGTCATAGCAAATGTGACTATCTGATATTGGTTGTATCAGCTGCACAATGGTACATAAACACACAGATCTGATGGTTCAGGATAACTACACAGAAATACACACTACCCTTCACAGGAGAACTCTTTGTTTTTAAGTCAGTGGTAAATATTGTTTTAAGTGAAAGCGCACTTCAGACAAAGATAAGGGTTATAAACTTTCATATGAGGAATATTGCTAGTATTGTGTATTATTGTCAAGAAAAGAGTAACTTGAACAGAGAGACAAGACAGCTTGATTTAACTTCCTATTAACTTCTTAGTCATATTAACTTCTTAGTGTATTGCATTCATTAGTCTTGGATGTTAGCTCTAAAAATAGCACTTGAAAGTGCCTATGAATTAGATTTTATGACATGAAAATGTCATTTCTGAAAGAATCAGATATTATGCAAGATATGACAGTGCCCAGTGAACAAATTGGGAGCAAAACATTTCTGTCTTTCCCTTAGGTGTGGGTTGAACTCTGACTTTGGGTATAGGTTAAGTTATGTAGACTTAATAGCTGGTTGGTTTTGTTTGGTTTTGTTTTGGCATTTTTTTGATTGATTCCAGGGTCCTTAAAGTACCATTCAAAAGCTATCTCCAATTTCAACTGCCTGTCTTTGTACAACAGGTTAAATTCAGGAATGACAGAGATTATAAATCAAGCAGGATTATAGTAAATGTGTATAATTTATAGTGTGGCAGAACGGATAGGAAAGATGTTCTGAAAAGTGGCTTCTTGTAGGCATGTGGTAAGTTACCATTTTTTTTTATAAACAATTTGTTTGTGTTAACATTTATAAAGGATGGTTAAATCATAATAAAAGACATCATTGTAATAATATTACAACTGTAAAGAGGATATCAAGTACTGTACATTCAGTGGAAGCGAAACATTTGCTGAACGCAATCTAGATTTGAATCCTTTATTATAACACAAATATCTTCAATAATGAACTGATTCCTCTAGTCTAGGTAGCCTGTTATTGTGTGAGTACCAGCTCAGAGACAAAGTCTTGTTTGATGTAAACAAAACTTTCTTTGTGCTGCTGAAATCACAATGTTTTAATTTTACATATATCTGTATTGCCCTGAGGAAAGCATTGATAATTGACTCATGCAACTGCAGAGTAGAGCCTATATGGTTCCAAAAGTGGGCGCTTTATTGTTTATCTCTTTAAAAGGGCAGCGTGTCATTGCTACCTGGGTTTTAGTTACAGTGGTGTTACTTTTTTTCTTCCTTAAGTATGACAGCTATTCCTTTTGTTTCATGGTTTGTTTTGGTTGGGTTTTATTTAAGCCAGTAAGAACATAGAAGGAGGCTTTTTGTAATTATTTAGTCTCCAATATATACAGACCTGTGTCTCTGTCACTACCTGGGATTGTCCATTTTTCTCATTGTTGCTTTAATATTCTTAATTCCACATTAAAGAAACTTAATAAATTTTAAATGTCTGCTTTAAGCCATGAAACCATTTAAGATGGTCTTTCTGATCAGACTAAACTGATTAATAGGCAAGTTACAGTCTAGCATCATGCTTTTTTGATTCTTGTCATTGAAAACCAGACTACAATAATCAAGCACGGTATTTAAAGACTCTTCAACTTCATAGCTTAAAAACTAAAAGACTTGGACTAACAGACTTTGCCTAGATGGAACAGGGCTTGAAATTTTGCTTAGAATTAATGAATACTGCTCATTTATCAATAAATTGATTTATAATATGTAAGTGTATTAGTGGTGAATATTGTGTCCATTGAACTAAGGGTTATTGAAGGTACATAGAACTGGAGCCAAAAAATGCTATCAGTGTCCTTGAGTATTACTGGGATTTTGATTTAACCGCAAAATAAGTCTAGAATTGCTGATATTACTTAAGATCTGTCAAGTTACTGTTGTTCACTTACACCCCTTGCATTTGCTGTTCAGGTGTATATTTTGTGATGGGAATTCAGCACATAGAAGACCAGAGTTGTTAGCAGTCCAGCAGGTTTGAAGCTAGCTCTGCTGAGAGATTAGTGCAAATAAATGCATTGATTCTCCCTGGTCAAGCTCTTTACAGGAGTTCAGCTGTTTGCATTGAATACAGTGGTTAAAAAAATACTAAATGCAGAGTAAAGAATACTTTATAATCATTGATGTTGTCAAAGCTTTTTTCAGCGAAGTCATAATATGAGAAAAAAACAGGATGATGTCTTTTTCTTGTCCGTGCTATAATTTTAAACATACTGTGTCTATCTCAGCTGTTCTTGACTTAAGTGCCTTGCACACGGCTGTAACCTGAGGGACTTTTTTTTTTTTTTTCCTTTTTCTTAAAGATAACTAAATAAAACTAGAAATCTGTTCACTGAAGTTTTGGAATCAAATACTTTTCCTTCTGTATTCTCTGCTTACACATATGCTGTAGGAGGAGGATTCTTTTGGCAAGTGAAAGAAAAAAGAACTGAATTTACAGTAGACTCTCAGTGCCTGATCCCAGGAGGTGTGCATCAGATGACTAGCTACTTGCAAAGTCTCATCACTGAAAGTGAAACTGCAGGTACCCAGCATCTCCACGCTCAGAGTCTAATTTTGTGATTTTGTTGGAGCCCAATAGTACTTGGAAAAGTGACATTGCTATTGTAATACAATAATATATAGTGCTGTTCAATGCAGTATTTGGTTCAGTATTTTGTGTGATCAGATTTAAAGCTGCAAAAGCTTGAAGTAAAGCTGTCTGGCAAACACTTTCTCACTGAGGATTTTTTTCAAAGCTTTTGTATCTACGGAGAGTTAAATTAGGGTCAATGGAGAATTTAAAGTTAAGAATTAATTAGGGTAGGGTGAAGTAGTAAAATGCTTGGTGGAGAAAATCATTGAGGACATCAGTGAAGGGCAGAGAAGTCAAATACTAAAAAAAAAAGTAGTAATCTATTGTAGAAAATATAATGAGAAGACATACTGTGAGAGTCCCACCTACTCATTCTTAGCTGAAAAATAATGTGTTAAAAATACTGGCAGAAATATCTGTGTAGTGTGATCTGACAATATACACTTAATCATAATAATTGAATTAGAGCAAAGTTATTTTGCTAATAAGTCAAAAAGTGTTCTGTAGAAATTAAGGGGAAATAGAAAGCCTTTAAAAATTTTACTTGACACTGAATAACATAGCTAGAATTGTACCTTGCTATTAATTAATAACTCAAAATCTGGACATCTGGTGGAATCTTGGCACCACTGAGATCAATGGTAAAAATTCTATTGTCGTATTGGGAGAATAATCTTATTGGGAGAATAATTTCATGCTTTTAATCAATTTTTGCCAGATGTATGGTGCCTTTACCAGTGCCTTTGCACACTCTTTTTTTTTTTTTTCTTGAATTGATATATCACACTAGAACATGTTGCCAATGTCAAAGGATACTGTATATCAGCATACATAGCGATACAAAAGGAATTAGCATATTCTCAGGAAAGATAATAATGTACTGTTAGGATATCAGTCCTAGTAGAGAGACATGTCAATGATGAGTGACAGGAACTCACATTGCACTAGATAGGCAGATGTTATGAATAACAGTTTGCTTAGTGAGGATAGACATTTCTGTGTCTCAGCTGGGCCTGCAGGTTTCAGAAGCAGGTCTCAAATGCTTATTTTTTTTCCTATTGCATCTTGATTAGTTTGATGTGAACTAAAGATATCTGAGAAAGATGGTATGGACTGTACTAAAGAAACTGAAGATAATCAGTAAATGTAGTCTTTCAGCAATTCCTCTCACAAGTCATATTTTAAGTTATGAAACAAATACAGCTATGGCTAGATTTGTGAAATGGATTAAAATCCATCTGCACTTACACCTCAGCCCAAGTTGCATCTACTTCTTTAACCTCATGTAGACTTGGTAATGAATTGATTTATATGGTGGTAGGTGACTAAAGAGTGATCTGGGAAAGTATTTAGTTCTTGGCATGCTTCCTTTAGTTAAAAAAATATAATTTCAAAATGTGGTGTCCGTATGACTGTTTATTTCCCTGCACTGCAGGACAGCTTTGTGGGTTTCTCTTTCTTCCTTCCTTGCGAAATGGAAGAAACCATCACAAGAGAATCTCTAACGGAGTCTCTGCTGAGTCCTACCGTCAAGAGGACAGTATGATTTCTGACTTCTTCCGAGGCTCCCTCTTGGAGACTTTTTTGCATTGGTAGAAAAGGGATTAAATAACATTCTGAGGAAAACCACCTTTTGAATGTCACAGTGTTGCTTATTAGTGGTTGATAAGTGCTGATGTGTTAATAGACACCTGGACTTTAAAAAAAATCAATAAATCTCAGCAGCAAAGAGAAAGTTTTCTTGTTTGCATTATTCTGGCTGCAGCATACTGGATCAGAGGAACCCAGGTGTGGGAGAGATAAATGTTACTTTCAGTAAACAATACTTGTGGGAGAAAAAGGAGGAACAGGAATAGTGTCTGCAAGAAAATATAGCAAGAAGAGAGCTTTTAGCACAGCCAGGACCACAGAGAGCATGGAGAAGATGCAAAGGCAGTCCACGGAACTGATAGAAAGTAAGACTTTTTTCAGTTCTTCTAAGTGAACTGTAAAAAATATATTGCAACCAGAAAGCCATTGAAAAATCATTTCATTGACATCCTAAAGGAGAAGACCCATCTTGAAAAGGTATGGTAATCAGTTAACCCATTTTAGTTTTGTATTTTTTCTATCATATCCTTTGTTTTCTTTAATTGACAATGGTCATTATTCTCACATCAGAACAGATGCAAAATATATAGTAAAACCTTGCTAGGGAATTTATAAAACCCTTTTGGTAGACTTGTATGCTTGTTGTTAGAAAAAGGTGAAGGCAGTACCACCGTTTCTGTATTGCTTTACATCAATCAAAATATTAGTTGATATTTTGAATATAATAAATAATCTTGCTTTTTCTGTCTTCCACTCAAAATTAAAGATGCATTGAATCAGTGATAATCTTGAGAAAAAAATATTCTTTTTTTATGAAACCCTTTTGCTATTTAAACAGAGGAATGGATTCAGCGCTGAATAAAAGCTTTAAATCTGTTTTAAATGTTTTTGCTTTTTTATGACCCAACATTACAAAGCTAGTAGACACAGTAATAAAGCACTCTGTATGTTTCAAGTATTCTACCATCTCTTTTTCTGATTATCCAAGTGTAGCTTTATTTTCCTATTCACTTGTTGTCAAGGAATACATAGTTGTTAACAACTGATGTCTAAGGATGCCATCAGTCCAGTGACTTGATGGTGTCAGTAAAATTTGTACAAGGCATGAGCTCAGATCTCAGAAGCTACTGTGCAGCCTCAGTCTAAATAATCTTAATTTTATCTGAGATAGTAAACCAAGAACATTTAGGGAATCTTGCTAAACAATAAGTAAAATTCTGAAGAAATTTTATTTTCTAGAGTGAGTTAAAGATCTGGAGATAAGCAGAGACTACCTCTTAGCTCTGGGAGTTCATTGTGTAGGATTCTTATTGACTGGTTCTTATTAACTGTGGTGGCAGAACTGGGTATATGGTGTTTCTCAAGGCCTTGCCAACTCATGCTGTGTTGTGTTTCTTTGCCTACAGCTAAGTTTATTGCTCACTCTAAACCTAAAATAAATAAAAAAGTAGACTGAACATACTCTTAGAATAAAAAAGAAACAAGAAATCAGAATATGTAGTCTCCTAAGGTTTTCTGAATGAACATGAATCTAAACACTTGAATCTAAACAAAATGCTTTTCCTTTTTCTTCAAATGATTAATCTTTCTCACACAAGGAATTAAAAAATTCTAAACTCTCTATTTGAGAGCTCATACTGTGGGATTCCAGTGAGCCCTAAACGGTTTAGGACCGTTTTTTGCTCTTCTTTTATAAAGAAAATTAGTGAAACTTAGAGCAAGCTCTCTCATGCATGTTTGCAGACAAGTCAAAATAAATCTTTGATTAGATGAATTTGGGCTAGGGCTATCAAAAAGTTTCCATTTTAGATTAAAATCTTTAGTTCTTTAGATGAAATAACTTTAGTTCTTTAGGTGAAACTAGATGAACAAGAAACAGCCAACAGTCATGACAGGAATATTCAGGTTTTCATGTATCTAGGAAAAGCTTCTTAGCAGTTCCTTGTTTCCATTTGGTTTCAGATTTAGCAGAACAGTATTGTTAAAATATGCTATTTATCCCTGCTTCTAGAAAATCAGTAGATAAGGCTAAGTATGGTTAAAATAAAAGATACTGTATTTGTATGGTAGGGGATGAAACCACTAAGTGTAACTGACTTTGGAAATATGACCTGAGCTTTGTCTTTGAATTACATTATCATAAAACCAAAGCCAGAAAAAGAAAAAAATCCAGCCTTTTGAGGTATGATTACCTAAGCATTTTGCCAGAAGAAAAACATAAATATTATAAAACTGAAAATGCAAATTTTGAAGAAATAGAACATCTGGTGCCAATTGCTTATAATTATTTTGCAAATGATGTTTTTCCCAGTGGCATTATATTGTTTTAATTGTTTTCCCAATATTTGACAAAAATATAAACATGCAGTGCATGCCAATCATTAAAATAACTCTAATAATAATAAAAACACTCAGCATTCACGCTGTTAAGTGGTGATATTATTTGGCAGGTTAGTTATCAAAGAAGTGTCTTACTGAAACTTATGTAGACATTCCTAGGCTATTCTTGTTGGAACAGACATACAAGGGAGCAACCTGCGTTTGTTTTTGTTGTGCCAATGACACAGGAAAAGGTAGAAGAGGTGCTGGAGTTAAAATGTAAACATCCAGTTAGGACGTTAGTTCTTTGAAATGTTCTCGAGGCCAGACATAAAGATGGAGATGCAGCATTTGAAGATGTAGCTGAGGAAATTAATATGCTCTGTGGAAAATGAATCAGCTTCATTAGGAAATGGAGAACTTTTTGAAATAAAGGAGTAGGCACAGAAGGAATAATCAAAATTAAATTGAATTGCTGGCATTAAAATTAAATATAGACAAAAGAGCGAGGAAAAGCTGTTGTACATGTAAGAGCACATTACTAAGGTTGCTACACCCTTTGAAGTAAATATATATATATATTTAAGCAAATAAGTCTAAGAAAAACTATTGGAAAACTTAGATTTAAATGAGCTTCTGAACATAATATACATGCTAGAAACTAACATGCTAGAAATACACATGCTAGAAGGAAGATAATGAAACATTGCAATACTAGGACACAAAGTGTAAGGAAAACACTGAGTAGACTGCTGATGCAAAGACTGAAGTTGAATGCAAATGGAAACCAAGAAAAATCGGATATGTAAGCGTGTTAGTGAGTAACATACTTTTTGACATTTCAGGAAAAACAGTATTTGTCTGTAATACAGCTATGAAACAGGACAGCACTAGTGAGTTCAGCGTGGTAAGGGAATTCAGCCTGTGAGAGAAGGAACCTCAATAATAATAATAAGGTTCAATTAGGTAAGACAAGAAACGTCATGGGAGGTGCAGTGCACAGATTAAATTTTCAGATTTCATAAATAACTACTTCATATGGCATAGTTTGGTAACCCTTAGGAGATCCAAACCTTGGCCTAATTGATCATTGTGCAAGAAATGCTGCAAAATGAACCACTTCTTACACTGATAGCATACTCAGATTTAATCTCCCTACAGAAACAATTTTTTTTTTTTTTTAAGTCAACACATACATAGTTTTAGAAAAGGGAACTACATACAAATGAGAAGTCCTGCTAAAAAGAGAGTTGAGGTCCAGCCAACAGGCAGAAAGTTTGCAAGTGGTGGGTAGAATATTTTAAATATTATATTGATAAATTTAGGGTAATTGCATTATAATGTACTAAAAAAGACTTCAGGAAGTGTAAAAAAAACCCCAAAACCTAGGATGACTTTGTGGGATAAGGAAGTCTACAGAAGTAAGAAGGTTTCCCTCAAGGAATTGGAATATCATCTGAAGAATAATACAAAAGGAAATAACCAAGACATTACAGAGCAGCAAAGCAAAGAGAGAGAAACAATTTTCAAAGAGCTTGCAAAATTATGATCAATACTTTTTCAAAATATCAATAAGGGAAAAATTACCAGAGAGCTGCAAAACCACTGTAGATGGTCAGTCATAGAGGTGATCAAGGTACAAAATGATGTGAACTTAAGGTCTTGCCAGAAAGTTATGTTTTTGCATGTGTGTTTACTAATGAAGAGCTCAAAGTTGTTTCAGTGTTGGAACCCTTTGCAGCGGAAACATTATGGGTAATACCTCAAATTCAGGTATTAATAGAAAAAGTTAATTGGCAGGACCAGATGGCATTAACTTGAGTTCTAAAGCATTTCATCTTTGAAAAATCTGTAGTTTGCAGTCTTTTCTTTTAGACCTTCTTTGGTATGAGTAAAACACAAAGTAGCAAATGTGCCCCAATCTTCTAAAAGGGATTTTGGAATTACATATAAATCTGCTATTTGTAATTGTATGCAGAGTTACAAAAAGTAAAACTGATTGTATTGAGAAGATCAGCATGGTTTAGTAAAGGGATGTCATGCTTAGCAAATCATTGAAGGAGTGAAAAAATAGGTGGACTGCAGGACATACCTGTCTCACATTGTATACTCGGATTTTTTTCAAAGCTATTCCACCAAGAACTTTAAAGAGTGTAAGCTGCTTTGAGATAACAGGTAAGTTTTCATATGGATAAACAACAGGTTAAAAATTACAGCATTTAATGTCTAATATGGGAAGTCAGGTTTAAATCTTGGCCGTTGATGTTCATTGGTCTGTTTCTTTTTTGGTGAAGATTTATGAATACAAAAGCTTGGCATATTCTTGATTTAGTTTGCTTTGAAATGGAAAAGCTTTGAACATTTCAGCCATCTTTATGAGATGGGAAAAGCACTGCTTAAGAATCTTAACTTCTTGCTAATTGCTTCCTGAAGTCATCCTGAAGAATTCAATGATGAGAAGATGCAATGAGTGAGTCCATAAACACTATCCAACAATTTCAAGTTGTTTCAAATCTGTTAAGTGACCTGAGTCTTCTGTACTAGAGTAAAAGTCTACTGGCCAACTCAACTATATCAGATTTGTGTTGGCTTTTTTTTCTGGTTTTTGACAACATCTTGGTATCGGTATTTATAAAGAAACACAATAGTGTGTTTCAAGACAATTGACAAACATGAAGGAATTCTGTATGACTTACAAAGCTGTATATCTCTTTTTCCCCCTAGATTATGTAGTGGAACCTTCAGGCACTTCCAAAGATGAATAACTGTATTAAATGAATACACTGAGTAGCAAGATCTTGTTTGTAATATAAAAACTAGATTGCATTAGGTGCAGCTGTCTTTAGCTTCTGTAAGTCAGACCTGTGAGACTATATCTAGTTTTAAAACTTTATGGCTTTGTTTTACAGCTGTAAAGCAGACTACACCAACACAGAAGAAGAGTGTAAGTAATATCACATACATTATCCTAAAGCCAGATTATAACCATTTGTACGTGCCGACTGCAAAGCAAATCCATCAAATATTCAAAGGAAGGTGCCAGCAAGAGATGTGATGTTTATAATGGACCTTGTGTATGAACAACTTTTTTAGTAAGTATTTTGGTCAGAGTAATGATTTTTACTATTTAAATAGTTAAATTGATGCAATCCCTATGGTGAATAGTTAGACTGCAATAAAATAAAAACATGTTTATGTCAGTATGTGATAGGTAAGTATCTTCATACTGATGTAATGCATGTTCCGAAGGAAACTGTTCATTGGTCATGATGTAGTTAAAGTAATTATGGACAAGGTCACAGGACTAAAATTCTCTCTAATGAGCCTTCTTTCTCACTCTTGGGAAGTTCAGCACGCAAGAATTCATGGATGAAATAAACATGCATACCCTTGAAAAAATACTTTCTTTTACATAGTGATTAGGGAGCAATGAATTTAGATTTCTGGTCAGCAAGAACAATTTGCACATTTATGCTGCTCAATGTTTCCCCCAGTAGGTTCTCTTGATGCTGTGTTGGTTTGTACATTCTTCCTTGAGTGTTCAGTCTGAACTGAGTGTATATATACAAATCACCTTGCTGATTAAAGGTCATGTTTTATACAGCCTGAATGGAGAATCAGTTTTTTACTTTATAATCTTATTTATAATTTCAGTGTTGCATTTCTCTTTACTACTGTCATTAGTGTTGACAGAAGTAGTCCTGGTATTTTTGTAGTAGAACTTAATACTATAGTGAACTTCATTTTGCAAGATAGATAAGGTTTCAGTGAGTCCATTCTCAAGGCATTGTGAATCTCTCCCTACCAGATAGCACCAACAAAACCAGGTTTGTGAAAATTTAAAGGTAACGTGCAATTAGTATAATGCTGGTGTAACTAAAGCTTCTCTCTGCTAAGGCTAGTAATAGCAACAGAAACTTACTATACTGACAAAAAGTACAGTAAATTTACATCTGATGTAAATGAGTTATCAGAGAATATCTCTGTAAATGAGATATATGAGTAAATATCAGGTCTGCAGAACATTTTATGTTTCTTGAAATGGCAAGAGCTGCTTTTGGTGCATTTGATTTTTCTTTTTAAAGCCCACCCTGACACAAGAAAATGCTTATACAAGCCCGAACTTTTATAGGCCTTGGGCACAGGCTCTGTGAGAAAAATAACAAAAATATAGCAAACCTCTGGGGTCTGATCTTTGTGCAGGGACTATTTCTGTTCTTATTTGTACAACGCCTCCTACAATGGAGATATATCCTCTAGGCAATACGGTATTGCATATAGCAAATAATGATGTTAGAAACAAAAAGTTTATTCAAGTTTTACTGTAAGCAGCTGAAAATAAAAAAATCTATTTTGCGCCAGCTATCTTCAAAAAGATTCTCAGGGACGGGGGGGGGGAATGTATATTAATCAAGGACAAGCAAAAATAGAAACAACTGGATGAGTTTAGGAATGGCTCATACTTTTCCTTCCATCAATTTTCCCTAATACTGTGATGACAAAGTGCCACCATGTTCAACAGTAATAGAAGCAAAAATCAATGGAATTTTTTGTGGGTTTGCAAATCTTTCTTCATAGTGCCATGTAAATATCAGTGTTTGCTGCAAACAATATGTGAGTGAAAGAGGAAGAATGGCAGAGTGAAACTTATGGTCTTTTACTTTTTACAATATTTTGGTGCATGTCCAAAATGTTTGGTGCTAATGTCTTGCTGAGTCTTCAATTTCCATCCTTACAAGTTTCTTGCTGAAAATTGGAATGTACCTATTATATAAAAATAGTGTTGCCCTGCCTGCTGCACTGGAAAGTCCATAACCTGTTCAGGTGGGTGGCAGTTTTTACAGAGACCAGAACTTTATATTGCCACTAACACATGGTTTGGAAAATGACAGTGGCACATTTTAAATTGAATACACATGCTAGCCTTTATGGAATTCTCATTAATATTACAGCTCTCACTTCTACACTTAACAGGAAACATTACCTTGGAAAGGACAAAAATTGTTGATAAAAAAATAAAAGAATGCACATGAAAAGGTCTCTGTTGCCAAAAAGTAAAAATTAGAAAAAAATCATTATGCCCAGTTTTTGTATTTTTTGTTATTTTTTTACTTTTTTAATATAGGCATTTGAATATTTTAAAATGGGCTTAGGACTGTTTTCATAACTTTGACTTAACCTCACTTACAGGTGATTGCAAAGGTCTAGCTAGCAAAGGCTATCTATCAGTTGTGGCATGTTCTGTTAGCCTCAATTTTGACAACTTGGGACCTAACCAAGACTCCTCTTGTCTTCATGGTATGTATTACCTCTTACTTTATTGTTGGCAGTGGCATATTTGTTTCTAATAAATTCAGTAAGAATTTTCCACTTGAATTCTGTTCACTTTTGCAGTTTTGGGGATCTAATTCTACAGTGTTTAGTACAAATTCAAATATGGTATCAAGAGAGTTGAGATACAAGAACTTAAATTCTTAGACACTGGCCAAATTGCCACCTTTTTTAAGTGAGAAAAATTGAAATTCTGGTTCTCCTGAAGATAAAAAAAGATTTTAGCTGTAGGACTACACAGGCTCTGCCCGATGCTTTACATAACCACAGTACTTGCTGTGAATTTTGTTCTGTTTGTGTTTCCTTAAAACTTTCACTGGTTCCCCTGATGTCAATATATTTAATGAGTTGTAAATCAGTGCCAAATTTAGCTTCTACCTGAAGCACTAAACCAACAAAAGCAAAGCAATTCTGAATTCACTAAATCTTAATGTTGTTTTAAAATAGTTTTTAATGGGGTTAATTTCTTTAGGTTTTTCTTTCTCTCAGGGTACTATAACTTGATTGATATAGTTTCCTTTCATTTTGACATTGTAACACGGTCTCATTAGACCTGCAATGAAATTGAATTGCCGTCATAATATCACATCATAAAGGCATATTAACAAAACCTCTATAGACTTCTATTGGAATCATTTCTCCATCATAACCTTAATGTCATTGAAGAAGGCTCTTCCTGAGTGTAAGAAGAAAGCATAGGAAGAAACAAACTGGCTCTGGGACTCTTATTTTTAAGACCTAGATTTGTCTTACATTTCTTGCCAGTTATAGCAAACTAACTGGTTTAAATTTTACAAATAAATACTGTGTAGTATCTCAGTCATAACTCCAGTCAATACTATTGCTTATTGTTTTCGGGATTTATGTGTTCATCCCTCAAAAGTCTTAGCCAGTTATGCTCCTCTATTTTATAGAATGCTCTTTATAACCCCTACTCTTCTTAGTTAGGCAAGCAAGATCAGTTTTATCCATTTATAAAATGACAAGATATCGCTGACATCTTTTGGTGGCATGCGGGAGTTGTCAAACTTCCAGCTACCTTTTGATCCTTCCTTGTCTTATCCATAAAACGGATTTTAATCTTCTTCACTAATTTACTGTCTTGAAGTCTGATTGGTTGGCTGCATTTTATAAACCTGAATATTTTATACAGCTGAACTAGAACTGGTTTTGCCAGTTGATTACAGCGCAGAATTTAAAACTCGGGGAACTTTTTTTGGAGATTTTTTTGAGACTATTGCTAAAGTTTATTTTCTGGACTGAGCTACTGTGTTTTCATTACCCTTACTTGTTTTAACAGTGTCTAGGTGGGTTAATTAAGGAACAGAACTCAGACAGTAGGCAGTACATAAGGTTAGACATATATATTAAATCTTATTAATAGCCATAACATATTTTAATGCAAATGAAATTATATGCTTCAGTAGAAAACAGATAATTTATTAAAAAATCTAAGTGGTTAGGTTAACTTTATAAAACTGTGGTGTTTCTTCTACCATATTCTATCCTTTTCCAACTGCTCTAATAAATGAGAGCTTTAAAGAAGGTCAGCTGTAACATCAAAATATGTGATCCAGATACAATCTTTTCCAACCAGACCAGTGACAGGAAAGAGGACATGGTAGGAAAGGTTCAGATTCTGCTCAAAATAAAATAGGGTTTTCACTGAAAGGTGGAATCCACGATTCACCCCATTCATCCTAAAATTTTCCTTCACACAGAAAGGAAGGTAGAAAAAAAGGATTACTATGAGTAGTAAATGAGTTTCACATTTGGTGGAAATTGCCTGTCTCCAAAAAAGAGTGAGCAAGGATCATTTAGGAACACCATCACTCTCCTCATGTGCAGTGGGCACAGAAAAGTCTAATTCCATAACGTACATGTAGTAAGCTTGAACGTCTGTGCATGAGCAGTGAAGCTGTGGGATACGTGTTTGGTGTTGGAGCTATTCTGCATTCCTTACTCCCTCCTAATTGGAGCCAGTGGGCCCATACCTCCTACAATGGTGTAAAGTCTCTGGCAAATTTTATATTCTTCTGATTAAAACTTTTTAATTGTATTACTTTATTTGGCTTAGTGTTTTGCTAGTTAATAAGTTTTTCTATTGCCCAGTCACTGAACAGTTGCAGTTCACACAGCAGAATACAGATGCTTTGGAAGAGTGCATGCTACAAAACACAGCTTTGCAAATTGAAATATCTGAAGACATTTACATGATTAAGTCCCTGACTATCCTGGGATGATTAGATCTGCCAAAGTCACATGTTTAAAGCATTCAGCCAATTTAATCAGTCTGAAAAGGCTTAATTTATTTCTAAGTGTTTAGTGTGATTATTGGTTTAAATCATAAACAAAAGTTAACAAAAAAAAAATGTGGGTGGTACCTCACTTATTACTTTATGTAATGAGGCATACTGATATTTCACGGCATATTCTAACACAGAATGAGAAGTATATGCATATTTTTTTCATATTGGCAACTGTGTATTATGTTAAAGTAAAATATGTAACAAAAGCAACACCTCCCTCTTTAAGTCAGCCCCCACTCCCCTTCCAGCCTGCATGATCACAGCCTGAATTTTCACAGCTCCTGAGTCATTGGAGTACATTTTCAGTACAGAGCTAGAGAGTACTGAGAAATGATGTGACAAGCAATTCTCTTTCTCTCTCACTTTCTCTCTTGAGTATTCTTCCCAGTTCTTTTAAATGAGAAAGAAAATTAATTTAGGTGATACTAAAAACTGTTTATAAGGAGCATTGAAAACCAGGAAAATGTCTAATTATAATGTTTTTTGTTGCCATTTGAAATACAGCACAAAAGCAGTCTGCACTTTTTCAGAGGGCATCCTTTATGAAGATGTTATTAATCTAAGGAACAATAGCATCATTTATTAACTTTGACTGTGTCATCATACTAGGCTTTTGTGTTTCGAAAGTATTGCTAAAACATTAACCGACTGATACATGCAGCCCCCCTATGAGGTAGGTAAATATTATTAAAACTGCTGAAATGTGTATTCACAAATAATTGTTTGATGAAAAATCGACTGGTATTATTCAGAACGTTTACTCAGATGACTGGGAAAATGCTTCTCAGGTTTACATTAAGAAACCAGGAGTGCTGAAGGTGAGGAGTTTGCCTAGTGTCAAAGAAAAAGCAAGTGTGAGGAATCGGCTACAAATCATGGTCTTTATGGCTGCAGTGTATCTTTAAACATACTGCACTTCCTTCTACAAGGACACCACAGGAAAATCACAACAGGCCTTTTGTACAGCCCCATAAATGGTGGTTGGGTTTTACCTGTTGTGGTTCATGTGCCTTTCGAGTAAATACATCTTAGATTTCTTCTTACTGAAAACTTGTTTGTTTGTTTGTTTTGTTTCAGCATACCAGAAGGAAACACTTTCCTCAACCTAGATTCCCAAATCAAGCAGTTTTATGTCTTATTTGCACACAAGGTGTCACTACTGTTTTGCATGGTGCAGTGCTCCCCTGAGCTGCTGGTGGTGTGCAGGGGTGCTGCTCCTGGGTGCAGCAAAAGCTTGGTCCCACCCTACTCTGCAACGACTAGAGTGATTAGGGGCACCCTGTTTGTGTGTTGTCGCTGATGTTAATGAACATACCTTTACTTCCTGCTCACTTCTTCATTTCTATGTATTCAATTTCACAAACAAAACAAGATAAATTGTTGAGATTGTATTTAATCTCTCAATTTAAGTGACCTTTCTAAGTTCATTTTCTTGGGCAGTTCAGAGTGAATATGGTGTTCATGAAGTGTAACAGGCTGGGCTGTGGAAGGATGGATGCTGCTGGGGCTGTGGCAGTCTTGTTCCTAAGTGTGGCAGCATCTACGGTGTGATAAACCAAGCGGAAAAAATAATCTTCAATAATGGCTCTCTAGAACATTTCAGAATAACACTTAAATTATTACAGTGCTGGGTAAGTAGAGTATAAATATGATCCTTACCTAATCTGTATAGCACTCTTGTGTGTGCAAGTACTTGAAGTATTTTGGACATCACAAGGTACCAGTGTAAATTTAAAAGGTACTCTCTTTTGTTCTTAGTGTCCATTGCACTTACTTCTTTCAACTCACTTGGAAAATAAACTGATAATTTTAGGGTTTGTTCCCAAGGCTCATATTGTGCTTTTCGGCCTCTGGTAGGATGAAAGTGCAAAATGATCTTCAGAAGTTGCAGAAGTAGTTTGGAAAAGAATAGGATGCAGCTTAGAGGGGAGAGGTAAAAAGTATTCCACGTGGGTAGTGCCATGGGTAAAACGGCCTTTGACTTGGGGAATTTTTAGTGAATTTAATTTATTGGCAATTAATACTGGCTTCTGATCAGTAATCTGGGTATTGGGGGGAAAAAAAATCCATAAACATTTAAATAAGCACCTTTCTTCCTCCTTTCTCAGGCTCAGTTTAACCCAATCACCTATCCTCTGCCTTCCTAAACCCATGCTTCTGACTGTCCCCAACCTGGTGTGGGCCGCCCATGGCCGCGGTCCCTCAGCGGGTCCCCGCCTGGCGTGGGCCACCCGTGGGCTGCATTCCCTCAGCGAGGGCACGGAGCGCCTCCTTCCAGGAGTGCGTCTCCAGCCGCAGGTCTCCACAGCCGTCCCTCCCTCCTCACATTTCAAGCATCTCCCTGTGTCTCTCCTTACGTGTTTCCCCATGTCTGGTCCCATAGCTGGCACAGCTCCTTCTCGAATACGTTTGGGGGTGGCGCCGTGCACCCCTCTGACTGGCGGCAGTTCTGGCGCGCTGCGGGTTGCCCCTGTCAGGCTGCAGCAGCCTGGAACCGGCTGTGACTGGTACCGGGCGGTTCGTGGTCTCCTCCCACACAGGCACTGCTGCACCCTCAGCTACCGAAACCACACCGTTTGTGCCCAGTACAGGTAGAAATAAATCTTATTTGTGTAATTACACAAATTAATCTAGTTTGTGTAAGGAAGAAAGGTGCGTATTTAAATGTTTATGGGGTTTTTTTTCCCCTAATACCCAGATTACTGATCAGAAGCTGGTATTAATTGCCGATAAATTCACTAATGTCTGGCTATGTGGGGTGGTGGATGTGGAAGTTGGTTTAGGTGACAATTTGAGCATTAATCACTGATGTCATTACGCTGTGAAAAGGCAGACTACTGCCATGTGTGAACAGGAGCCTTGCTTGCAAGACACACAAAACAAACTTTCCTTTGTTTTGGTTATGTTTCACCTGGAGTGTAGGATATCGTGCAGCATACTTCACATCACTGGAAAGAATCGAGAGGTGAGGGCAAGGATCTTGGGAGGCTTAGGAAACCTGTCCGGCTGAAAGGGTTTTAATTGTTCCGTTTGAACGAGGAGGAGGGGGAGCATGATGAGTCTCCAAGTGTCTCCAAATTGCTTCAAAGAGAAAGGGACTAATTTGTTTTCCATTGCTTCTGGGGACAGGATAAAGAATAATGGAATTAAGCTGCAGCAAGGGAGATTTAGGCTAGACATCAGGAAAAAAATTCCAGTTGTAAAAATAGTTGCGTCCTAGAATATATTGCTTGGGGAAATACTGGAGTCTCTGTCACTGCAGTACTTAAGAGCAGACTGAACAAGCATTTTCCAGGGATAATTTAAGCAGAGTTGGTCCTGCTTTGACTTATGAAGATGAATTAGTTCAGTTCTCCAGGTCCACCTTTCCGTTCTGTGATGCAAGTTGATTCAAATCATGAAATAGATACAATTTTGCTTTTGAATCGGTTGCTTTAGGACAACAGTCAAGTGATATCTCTCTCCTGTCCACTACAAGGATGAAGACAGAAGAGAGACAGGTTAATCTTGTTTTATTTCCAGCAGTTGTTCTCTGTTATAGAAAGGCTTTTCCTTCCAGAAAAAGATGTTTCTTTTGCTATCTAGATCTTTGCTGTGGGCTACAAATTAACAGCACTTTATTTTCTTTGTATACTTTTCCCTTTGTTTTAATCACAACTGAAATATATTTGGTGGAGATGTTGAACTACAAGGTTCATACTGTGTGCCTGTGCGTGTACATAAATGCCTTGATAAACCAAGGAGAATAAGCTATCACATTTAACTTGTTGAGTTCATTAGAATAAATGGCTAATGCATTAAAAATGAAACTTTATGATCCTTACTGGACTTACTTAATTTATAAAGAATAATGTCATGAGATGGATGATGTTTTTATTTTGATGCTAGCTCAAGGTAGCAATCGTGCAGTCTTGCTTTAACATATATCAGTACAGCATGTAAAAAGAAAGCCCCTTTAAAAATAGCAGATCATACTGAGCCTTCAAAATGTCACTACTTCTTTCCACTATCACTTGCTTATGGCAATCTTTTGACAATTTTATTGGAACAGATAGTTCATTCTGACTGTATTTTAAGATAGAAATTGCCTGTAATTTTTGTTAATTAAGGAGGAATTACTCTAAGGAGACATCATGGCAAATTGAGTAACTTTTACTTTAAAACACGATTATTCCGTTTGTATGCTTGGGTGATGCACTGGATCTTTTGCTCGGTGAAAGCACAGTTCTTGTCTTTCACTCTTCTCTGACACAGGCGTGTTGGATCGCTGTCGCTGTGTCAAAGGTGTTGCTGTCTGCATCAACGTGTCTGAATTCAGCTTGTTTTTTACCTTGATTACTCAGTCACCATACCTTTGGTATTTCAACCCAGAAAACATTTAGGTCTGAAAGTATGCCATAATTTTTCAAAATGTTTTCAGGCAGTAGAGTTAAAAGAACTAAGGGTATTTTTTGAGAACAGAACTAGACTTAAACAGTTGGAAGGGAAAATTTTCACCACTTAGAAATGGTCACTCTTACTGGTTTTTGGGCTTATCCATGGTTTCTGGGCGTCACTGATGACATAAATGGATAAAATTGTTTAACGTAATTCTCTCAGCTATTTGGTTTTTGTGGACATTTTCACAAAAAATTCTCTCTTTAATAATTAGCTGAGTTCAGCTATGTGCCATGCCAGTAATATTAATTGGCTGGGCTTGCTGTTTAGAAATTCGCACCACTGATTAAGATATGTACGGAGTTTGTGTTTGACTGTAATAGATTTAATAGCAACAGAACAAGATATAAAGAAGTATACCTAGGAAACAGTTTGGAAGCATCAAGAAGGGCAGGTGGCACTATATAAAATTTTCTAAAAAATATTGTTAGACTGTTCTTGCTAAAAGACTTGCCATATCTACAAATGCTTTATTTTAAGGACACCTTATGATTAAAAAGAGGAAAAAGTTTATTTTCACTAGCGTGTTTGAAAATAATATTTTTCATCCACTGTAGATGTCTGTTTATATATATATATACACAAATAGAAAAACCAGTTTTTAAACTGCAGTTTCAAGCAAGAAAATCCTCATCTCCATCTCAACATGATTATATTATGTACAGGGTTATGTATATAATGTGTGCACAAAATTGTTCTGTTTTTACTTTCATGCTTTCTGTGCCAAATACAATTTGGATTGATGAACTGCAGTCTGATTTGATAGTAGTCATTGGACTGGGAAAATATTTTTGGTGAAGTTTTAACAGTCACATCACATTACCTAACAAATGTATTGTGTTGTATTCTTGTACAACATGTACTATTCTTTCAGTTTCTAGATGTTTGACATGATGTAATGTGATCTGAGATATAGTAAGTGATGTAGAATAATGCGTCATGCAGTGTGTCAGAAACATGTTTAATGTTCCTGAATGTTCTTTAGCTTCATGTCCATTTTACTGACCTGGAGTGCTAAGTAATCTGCTAGTAAAAGTGCAGGTATGGGAAGTGTAGCAAAAATATCATGGGAGAAGTTCTGTGCAGGAATCACTGTAATGAGTGGCTTCATTATGTTTGGATCAGACCTATAATCTTTACATTTATATGGTATGTAGTCTGCCTGATAGCAGACATTTACTTTACCAGCTAAGTTGAATGTGTTTGTTGCAAGGATTACTTCAGATATACTAAACTTTCGTATTACGCTGTCTCCCGTAGGTAGCTCAGCCCTTTCTTGAAATTCAGAACGTGCTCTATCATGCTTTGCATTTGTATGTAAATGTTTCTTGCTCATTGAAAACTGGAATTTCACATCCTGAACTCTGACTGCCAGGGAATATTAGTTCAATACACACGATTAGTTGTCTGACACTGTGCTTGGCTCAGTCTGGATCTCAAAAGCAGTCAAGTCCTAAGATTAAGATCTGAGTTTGTTGTGTTCCAATCACTTCTCAAAGTGTATTTAAACAAATGATTTTACCAGCATCATCTTTCCCCAGTTGCTTTCATCAGCCATGTAACATCCCAGATTCTTAGCTTCTCTTCCAGAGACTTTTAATTCTTTTAGACTGCTTGTTTACTGACAGCTGTTCTCTTCTTACGTACTTGTTTTCAAAGGAAAAACTAAAATTTTAAACAATATCTATTTGCAAAATCTTCACTTAATAGATGGATTCACTGGTGACAACCAGGAAGTTGTCATTCTTTCTCCTTATGTTAGAATGCAAATCTAGTGAGAGTTACCAGGGGAACAAGGAATTTTCTGTACTTGTAAGCTACACAAATGCATGCTGGAGGCATTGCAGGCTCCCTGTTATCTGTATATCACTGGAGCACTGTGCAAACAGAATATAAAAATAATGCATGTAAAAGGAAAAGGAAGGGTATACATTATGTAAATTTACTAAAAAGCCCTCAGAATGATTTACATGAAGTAATGTGGAAACTGAGAGCATGATAGATATGGAGACCTTTTTCTGGCATTTTAGTGGTCGCTTGTGCTTAGTATACCACTCACTGCACATGTCAAATAGATGTGAAACTGTTTTCAGTGGTCAGAAATTTCCTGCTGTGTACAGAGTTTCAGTTCACACGTGTATGGAATAGACACAAAGTTGGTGTTGAAAACTGAAGAGAAACTTGTGATCTGTATAGCATGCTTTGAAAATACAGGCAAAGTCGTGCTAGACAGTGCTGGGCTTAATGAAAAGATTCTGATTAAGCGTTAATGCATGGAAAAAGTGAGTGGTCAGTGTTTTGTGATTCTCATTTGTCAGTCCATAGTTAGTCTGAAAAGAAACAAACGAAACCTTTGGATTTCTGCTTTCAGATGTAATATGACTTGGGTAGGTTTTTCCTTACATATTTCTGTATCTTCTTCAAGGGTCCTACTCATCACTGAGTTACTCATGTCAGGCAAGCTTTAAATTTATGTATCTTTTAATACCTTGTGTACAATGGCACTATCTTGTAATGAGATACAGTGAAATCCTGAGAAACTCAAGGTGACAAATGACAATCCTGTTATTGCAGGAGCTGACTCTCCTGCACAGTGTACTGAAGTTTTGGTACGTCTGTGCAGTGGAATATTTCCCAAATATTAAGTAATGAAATGGGGAAACAGATGAGGAGGCAAGTCGTGGGACTTCCCGTGTGAAAATCCCATGTGGTAGAACTGAGGTTTTGCTAAATGTGGGACTGTAAGATGGAGAACTTCACTAGAAGCAGATAATCTTCAGCCTTCAAAGAGCTGTAGTTATTCAGCTTGTAAATTTGTATACGGAGAGGAAAAATGTAATTTCCAAAATGTCCCAATACTATGCGTGATAAGTCTTGTATTATAATTTGGATTATGAGGAACATCTGCTTTTTCAGATGTTTTCAGCGAATGTAATAAATTCCTTCAGGTTTGTAGGGATATTTTAATTAAATAGCATGTTTAATTCTGAAAGAGCCACTAGTCGCCAAAAGGTTAAGTTAAATAATATGTTACATCTTAATGCGATGTTTGCTACAGTGATATCACCTATGCATGGAATTGGAAAAAATGTTTTTACAAAACTAAGATAGTTGTATGTTGTGTGTGTGCTTAAAGGTAAGGAAAAGGTCAGGTTGTGTTTTGCCCTGGTTTTTTGCTCAAATTAATCTCTCTTCCTTTCCTTTTAAGTATTTTTACCTTGGAAAAAGTCTAGAACATTTATATTGTCTGACGCAGGGACTCTGACAAGATGGATGTGAGTATGAAGGAGAAGCACGAAGTGGAACAACACACAGCTGGGTTCAAGCAATTTGGCTATGATTTGGTACTTGATAAGGCCCACTCAATTCCCAAGCAGCAATCTGACAAAGTCTTTTCTGTCCAAGTCTCTTGTGTGGAGATGATGGATGAGGGGGAAAAAAGCATTTATCTGAAGTGAAAGGGTTAAAAATGGGAGTTCAGTACCTTTCTAAGGGTATTCTTATAGTATCCTATTTACTTACTGCAAACTGTCATAACCCTTGCAGTAGCTTGGAACATATCTGTATTCCTTTAAATAAAGACGCTCAGATGGTAGGATTTTAAAGAGTGTCATAGGAATAGAGATCAATTTTTTTGTAAATATGAGTCAAACAAGCCAGATTCATTAAATGTTGTGGGTTTTTTTTTCTTCTTTTCATTAAATAACAGCAATAGCAGGAGCTGGAGTTAAAGGAAAAATTAACAAAGGAAACACTTCTTTTCTTACAAGTGATGTACTGTGTTGCGTTTAAATGCTTTGAGTGGAACACTCATCAAGAACAAATCCTGAAGGAATGTTTATGTAACGCTTCAGCAATGTTTTACATTCATACATACTCAACTTTCAAAATGACAGAAACATGTATGGAATAGTACAGAGTCTGGATAGTCTGAAATACTTCCAGATGTATCTCGGGGCTTTATATGGTAGAATCCACTAGAGTCATTCACACTGTCCTTGGTTGTATCCAAGAACTATACAACATAGGTGATACAAACTTTAAACTGTTTTTCTGTGGAAATTTTGGGCAAACATGGCCCAAGCGTTCCTAATGCAATTCTCCAAAGTGTCAGCTATGTACAATACTGCTCATGTTGGCTCACTATAGCAGCCGCTCTTGAAGACGTCGTCTTTTTTTCCATGTCTGTATTCTGAATGTTGCTATATTGGCAGCTGGTTGTATACTATTCTGTACCACTAGCTTGAACCCCCAGGTCATTTCTGCGGGAGCAAAGGACAGCCTGGGATGTCAGCTTTTGTATTCATTACAGCTGTTTTTCAAATAGCTTTATGCTTTCTTTCTGTATACGTCTTATACTTTCTGTCCATATATTCTGTCCATATATTCTGTGTCACATATTTCCATATACATAAACATGAATTATCAGTCTCTGTTAGTTTGTCTTCCAGTAGTAGGTTGGTTTTTTGGTTTTTGGGTTCTTCCAGAATGATTTTCATATGAATCAATGGAGTAGAATGATTTTCCTATTGTATTAAATATAATAAACAAGTAGGCAGGGATTGGTCTTTAAGGAGCTTTCCATATATCTATTTAAATGCCAGACTGCACAAAGGCCAAAAACTGTTGAGAGGGTTTGAGCATGGTTCTCTAGGGTTTGAATACCTTTTCTGTTACTTTTTTTTCCTTCAAGTAAACTTGACAGAAATTACTTTTTGCAATTCACTAGAACTGATGTTCCCTATTCTCTTTTTGAACTCTGCTAACATTTAACCAAACTCATCTTGACAGTTTACCAGATCTCTCTGGATTTACTGAAATCAACATGACTCTCAGTCACTTGACGGGAATTGGTTTAATTTGCAAGTGTGAAATGGTTGTTGCCAGCTATAAGTACATAATATATCCAGGAAAACAAGTTTTATTTTTAGGCCAATGACAAAAATACTTTGCACTACACACAGCAAATGCTTAGTAAGTTGAAAATAAAACAGAAGGCTATCAATCTCCAAATTTGGATAAGTACTTTAAGGATCACTCTATTCAGGGTACTAACTCATTGATTAAACATGTAGACCATTTACCAAGTACACTTGACAGTTAATCAATAATTCTTTGCTCTATTCACCAGCATTATCGATATTTAACATTCCAAATAAAACCTACCTAATTTTATCTGTGCTGTATTACTTCTATAATTAAAAAAGAATTAACAAACTGTCCAAAATTACTTTATAGACTGTGATGTTTAAGCAACTCGCTTAAGCTGTGGCCATTAAGATTCAGGTTTCAAAGAGCTTTGAAGTAGCAATAATATCTCAGTATCATATAAGTTGTGCTGTAATTTTGTTAAATCTTAGTAACATTTAATTCTACTTTCTTGAAATTCTCCATGGCTATTAACATAGATTCAATATTCTTTTTTGAAAGATCTTAATAATCAGCTGGATTTTTTTTGCGTTTGGAGGTGGATGCATGTCAGAACTGTGTAAGGAAGTGATTCATAGCTATACTCCATACTTCATGCAAAGACACTTCTGAGACTTTGGTGAGATACAGTTCAGTCTTATTGGATTTGTAGGGACTTAAGTGGTTGTGCAGACTTAAGAGGAGTTTGATGTAATTTCTGGTATTTTCAAAACAACTTACACTTTTCAACTTATGTGAGCTATTGAAATTCTTCATAAGCAATTCACATACGATAGGAAAATAGTTGCTAAACTTTAGCTAACACTTAGATGTGATTTAGTATGGCTGAGAGATGTTAAACTACAGGCAACTGCTCTCTACATCCTTATCCACCAATTTCTAAGGGAATGGAGTGTTTCCATCTGTGGTTATTTTTTTTCCCAACAATATCATGTTGTTGAAGCAAGTGATTGTTTTAAAATTATTGAGCGTATATTCTTTCCAGGAGAATGAGAATATTAGTGTGTCATCACATCCAGTCTAGAGTTCATGTATACTATAGTATTTTGTTAAAGAATTTGGATTAGGAAATAAGAAGCACAAGTGTATAACTGTAAATAGTATGCTAATATCTAGACCTTGTCATCAGCTGCTTTTCATTTTTGAGAAATTCTTTTCAGAATCTATCTAAAGCATTAACTGTGAAGTTTAAATGAAAGCATACAATTCCCAAAACTTCATCCATACATCCGCTAACGGTACATGCAATATTCCAAATACAGTTTAACAGCAGCTGCCTGCCAGACTGACACATGACTGATAAAGTATTCAAAATAATACACTTGGGTCAGCTGTTCTTTAACAAATGTTCAGTATATTTGAATTTGTCCAAAATGTGATCATTCTGTAGTCTGATGTTTAGTCTAATAATTCTTCTACTAATCTTCACTCATTCTTGTACTAATTTTAAATTCTAAGATTTAAAAGTGCTTTGTAGTGCTTAATAAATAAGAATCCTGATGCAAAGAAATAATGAAGATTTTTGTGAAATTTTTCATTGGTTATGTATTCATGCAACTCAAGATACAACTTTCAGACTTGGACTACTCTTCTTTCTGCAAATCCAGGAACTAAGTGGACTTGTTGCATTAGTTGATATTGTATTTAGAAAGGTTAGAAGTTGATTGATTTTCAGTTTCACTAAAAAGACATGACCCCTGACAGATTTTTCATTGCATTGAGACATTGTCAACAGAAGAGGGTTTTTTTTCTTATCCAGGTCAGTCCATTTCATTCGATAATAGGATAGTACTGTGTTTTGCAACTAACAATATAATGTCACAGAGGGAGGACATGCTATCGAGAGTTCAGGCCTGAGCCCTGACACATAAATATACACAAAGGTATGATTTGTCATATGTCATGTTATCTGTAGTAGTGTAAAAACTGCCAAGGCTAGCAGTAGCTTGTGTGACTGCAGAGATCTTAGCGTGACACACCTATTTGATATAGTCTAGGCTAGACTGTATTTCATTCTAGAAAATCAGGCTAGGTTAAAATTAGCTCAGATGTGCCCAACGTTGTTATGATCTACCTTGACTTGGCTGAGGAAAGGCACAAATACCCTCAGTTGAGCAACAGGTTAGCGGATATGAGAGGACGTCATTGTTGGCTAAAAAGGTGCAAAATGGCTGCAGAGAGCTTGAGCAATAGGTAGGTGATTAGTATCACATTTATATATAATATGCAAATGTGTTTCATGTAAATGTCATGAGATTCCATTTTATTTAACTGACTAATCTCAGGGTGCTATTTAAGAGTATCTCAGGAAAGAAGGGTTATGGTATCATAAGCTTTAATTATAAATCTCAATTACAGTCCTTGTGGGCCAGCTTCTGCCATTTTTGTAAATGCTTCCTTTCTCTGCATAAAAACAAAGGTTTTCATTATGTCTTCCTCTTTTTGTAACAGTATTTTAATTAAAACTTCAAGTGGAACTGGAGCTTAGAGTAGCTAGCAAGAGTAGGAACTCATTGATGAATAAGATAAACATGGTGCAACTTTTTCTCAGTTAGTCTAATCCTAATATCAGAGCTGATAACATTCTCCAAATCTGTTTTATTTTTGCACCGATTTTTTACTTCGATGGAAAAAGCAAAGCCACTGCCAAAACAGGCATAATGTCATTCTGAAGAATGAATTATTAATAAAAACAGTGATAAAGCTTGGTCCTGCTACTGGCAATGAATGAGATTCTGTTGACTTCAATGGGGTCAGGGCTTGCCTCTCATGACTATGGACAATGCAGGGAGAAAAGGCAGCTGAAAGCTGTTTTTGCATTTCGCAGTCCTTGGGATGCTTTATATCCCTTTTTAAAGCAGAGTTGCTTGAAAGAGGGTCATGTTAAGTGCCAAGAACTGCCCCAGTGTCTGCTTGGAAACATTTTCTGATCTCTGAATAAATGATTAGTTGCAAATAGTGCACTCATATCTGTAGTCTTTATCACCCTTGTTTCTATCATGTGCAGGATTCTCTGTTTCTTTTCTACAGAGAAGGAGCTAAACTGACAGCTTTATATATGATTCGTGCTAGATAAAAATTTATCAGAATTCACAATGTGGTTATTATCATTTGGGATATTATGTGCCTGCATAAGTCATTGTATAAAGGATTAAAAGCCTAAAAAATGTTAATAATAAAGACCCCAGATCTAATAACTTCAGAGATTAGAATTAATTGAATTAGTCTTTGATCTTGGGTGTTAAGTTTTAAAAGAAAAGTTCAGTAGGCATTTGCCATTCTGTTTTCAATGAACCCGCCATTGCTAAGTGTGGGGTTGGAATGCATCTGTGCAATCATCTGTATGGCAAAAAATGGACATCAAAAGCAAAGCTGAAAGGAATTTTTCCATCCTGCTTTGCGTCAAGGCAATCAGAACTGAAGTGATTGTTGTTCAGAATTTATAGATATTTTAGCTTGACCAGTTTCACCATATTACTGGTGGGAACTGGATGAGCTGGAAGCACTTATACTTCTTTGTGTGATGTATCTAAAGAAATTGTATGGTAAATTAAATAAGCATAGATGGATGTGACAAGAAGAATCCAATTCAACAAATATTTGGGTGAATAAACCAAGTAGAATTTTTTTTTATAAGTTTAATAAGTTTAATTTTTAATTTTAGGAATATTTGCTGAAAGATCTTTACTAGTGGATGAGATGGTAGTAGTTAAAAATGGTGAAGCCTTTGTATATGGCTGTCTGAACAGTATTACTACATGGATTAAAGTAACACCTAAATTATTCAATATCCATGTCTTGACCAATTAATATTAGCTGATGTACACTTATTCGAATTGCTCTGTTGTCATAAGCTTCAGACAGGTAGTGAGATCAGAGCCATTTATTCAAGATTATTATTTTTATATCAAATCTGTAAAGCTATTTTATTTCGCATTATTCCATCATCATATTTGCGTCTAATGCAAATGCCCTCAATTTTCTTTTTCAGTTACACAGTTGTGTAAGTAAGGTGTTATGCTACTATAAAAATACTGGTATGATAGTCAAAGAAGGCTCCATCTCCTGCTACTTTCCTTACTGTATCGGAAGTGGTAAACATATATCTTCTCAGCTGCCTGCTTTGCTACAAGTCATGTTTTTGCAGATAACTTTGTCTTTATATTTGTATTGCTTTTTATTATTCAGAAAAGCTGTAAAAACTCATTCATTGCTGAGTGAATATAGTGAATCCCAAATACAAATATTTCTTCCTGTCAGATGGTGATGTTTTATCTGAAGAGGTTTACAATTACCAGGAAAGTTAAAAAAGAAAAAAGAAAGGAAAGGCAAAAGAGAGGAAAGGCAAAAACAAAGCAAAGCTACAGGAAATGAATATTTAGGACATAGTCTTGGATATTTGTGGCTGTCCGAGATGTGCTACGCTACCTGATGGTATCTTAGCAACTTTGAAAACCTATTAAAGCATCTTTAATTATATCTTTTACCATTCATGTTTGCCTGCAGTGCATCTCCAGGCATGTCTCTGCATTTGTATGTGCCTGTATGTGACAGTGGAATTTACTAAATTCCTGCATTATGTTTGCTGTGATAATTAGTAAAGCACAGTGAATATTTCAAAATGAATAATTTATGCCATTAGTTTATCCTCTTAAGTAATATACAAACAAGATTCAAAAATTTTATTTTTTTTTCTGTTTGAAATTATGGATCAGTTGCAAGTATCTCTGTGAAATGTCGATTCCTTAGTCTTTTGAGTTGTGATGATTACTTCTGTTTCTTGAGATGAATTGTATAGCATGGTTTGCTTCATCGTCTTTAAAGACTACCTATTTATTAAGTTAAATATTTTGCCAAATACAGGCAGATTTGAGATATGCTTCAATACGTGGCTGAAATGAAGCTTTCCAGTAGCAAAGAACTATGTCCTTGCATCAAGAAAGAACTTAATATGCTATATTCAAATCTATAAGGGATCTAATTTCTTCTCTCTTCTTTTATTTCCCAGTTTTCTCTGTTCCCTAAATATTAAGGTGCTCTCAATATTGCTATACACCAGCTAGGTCCCTGAATGGGAAGTGCAGATTCTGGGAAGGTAACGGGGAGAGAGAAGAGTGCCATAGAGATACACGCTAACCAGATTATGTTTGATTAGACTGACTTGTAGTCCTTCAGAAGTACCCTGTTTAACCTCACTGTAGTTCCTGCTGCATTATTACCTTGCACCACGTTGCACCACGCCACCAATACCAACCTTCTGTGCCCAATGCCAAAAATGTGTGTGGTGGGCAGCACCCTGCACTGTTCCTGCTCCTGTCTCATGAAGGTGCATGAGGTAGGCTGCTCCCAGCCTCGGGTTCAGCGTGAGTCACAGGACAGAGTTAGCCCAGCAGTCGGGAAAAGCTTCCCACCTAGCCTCCATAGGTGAAGTGATCATTAAGTTAGTCTACTCAATGCAGGGGTTTGGGTGAGCAGATCTTTGCGTGTCATATGTCAGAGTGATTTCTAAATGGAGAAATACTATCTTCACGCGACTATATTTCTCTGAAACAAAGTTAGATACTCTAATACATGTACTTAATCAGCAATCTCAGTAAAGATTGGGTAAGTAAGAAGCATAAAGGACCTGATTTACCCTGACATTAATAGGTAGCATTCTCTTTGGCTTCAGTGAGATTTGCATCTGCCTGCTGACCCAGAGCTTAGACACCATGACTCATTGTGCCATTAAACAATTATGACATGGGAAATTAGAAAAAGATACAAACACTCAGGAGACTTCTTTATCTTTTATGATGCATGAATATCCTAGAAGTGACTGCTGCTGCTGCTCTCTCCACTTTTTTACACTAAGATATTCCTTTGGGTTGCATACTGAAGTATGAATTTGTCCTGTGACTATCAGTCACTAAAACATAGCCTTTTGGTATGTTCCTGGGAGGAGAAGAAGAAAAAAAACTCCTCTAAAATTGGAGGTCCTGACCTCCTTCGATCATAGCTGATAGAGGTAAAGTACTCTGGTCTGACAAAAGTCCTTTAACTGATTGGCAAATATAATAGGAGTGCATTTAGTAGAATAGTCTGCAAAAATTGAGGTCAACCATTGATGTTATCCCTTCAAGATCTAATAGGAAAACATATATTTTGGCCTTGAAAGAAAAATGTGGTTACTGTCAATCTAATCTATGTTAAAATCATGGAAGAACTGAAAAAAATGGTGCACTAGTGAAACTGTTCAGTGTGGCTGGTGAAACTTTTACACTCAAGAACAAGAAACCCTCTAACAATAAAAATCTTATGCTTCTACAGCTCCTTTACATTTTAGTCATTCAAGAAAAAGAAACTCCTATTGCAGTGGGGGTAATGTCAATAGATTCTAATGTCTTTATCCAAATGAAGTGACTGTATATGGTACTCTGTGTATGACCATACATATATATGACTGCATATTAATAAAAGCAAGAAGACAATAAGCATATTTTATATCTTGAAGCACATTAAACGATAAAAGGTCTACATGAAAACAGTTAATGCAAAATCAAATATGTAAACTAGTGAGACAAGAAGGCCTGTCACTTAAGTTAGTTAAAAAGCCTCAGGCTGGAAGGCAGTTCACCAGAACCAGAGAATCTCAATTTTCCACATGACAGGCTACCATCTCATTTATAATTATGTTTTAATCATAAGACATCCCTTCTTTTAAAAGGAAAAAAAATCTGAGTTCTAATGAACAAGACTTACATTGAACAATTGTGTCATTTCTCCCTTTAGCTGACAGATATTGCTGTTGGATTGCAAAGTTTCATTTTAGAGAAAGTTTCATGATGTTTACAATGTGAACTAGTGAATGGTAGTCAGCTGTGATTATCTTTCAGTTCATTACAGTTATGCTTCTAACTTAGATTGCTGACATCCTATTTCTGAAACGTATTTGAACTCAGTTGAATTGTTCCTTTTTGATCTGAAAGACAACGTCAAACTGGAACCTTGAAAAGAGATCCTACCAAAATAGGTTGTATAAAGTTTTATTAACTTCTTTATGACCAAATATAATTAGAAATTAAGGAAACACCAATAATGTCTCATGTCATCCTTATTGTTTGAAGAAAGGGAGGCTTAAGTCAGATTGCTATAAATACCTTCTTCTTAAAGTTGGGTTATTGACAAAATCCATTGTCCATGAGGATGTGAAAGCAGTAAGCTATTACGTGGTGGTTAGATAGCTTAAATATTTTCATTAACCATGATAAAGGAAGTAGTGCTGAAATCCTGAAAAATAATGTTGGAGTACTGTAGGAAGCAAAATGGGTTGTATACTGTTGATACAGTGAGTGTATCAAGGTAAATTAGTTGGCTAAGACATGTAGATATTTTTAAAACTCTTATCCGAAAGCTTTACTAATGGCGATATACATGTATATGATTTATCGTGGAAACTAGCTAACTAATTATAGGAATATGCTTTAGCATTACTAGAGCTACTACATGAGTTTTTAAAAACTTCTGAAGTGCTTGGAAGTTCAACCTGCAGTCCTCTACTGTTTTGGGTAAACTATTTGAAATTACTATTTAAATAATGTTTCTGTAAAAAGACAGTGAGATAGTACTGTCTGATTTCCTTCTTATTCTTCTTACATATGGCACTCATTTTACACACATAGATTGTGTTACCAAACATAAATATTTTATTTTGTACCTGAAAGCTTGAGTGCTTGGGTAGCAGAGGCCATGCTGCAGCAGTATCGAAGTATCTGGAAGGGTTTGTGTAGCCCTAAGTGAAGCTTGCACAATAACTTACAAGTAAGAAGATCACATTTTACTCAACATTTACCTTGATTCAAAATAAGGATGGCAGTCACAGGAGAGGCATGAGTGAATATATCAAAACTGATTTTATTTAATACTTTCAATTTTGTATGATTGATCAAATAAGCCACACAGTATTGTATCTATCCACAGATGGATGAATGTGGACAAAGCTGCAAAATTGTTGTACATGGACATATAATAGTTTTTTTAATGTACAAATCATTCGAACAATTGTATGAACATTCATGATAAAAACAAGCTTTAAAGGGTAGATCAATTGCTTGTAGAAAAACTCATTGTGATTCTGCAATAGTATACTTAAATTTTTTGTTTGTTTGTTTCATGTCAACCCCTTATCACATTGGGACACGCACAAGCAAACAGACTCACTGATATCAAGGGAAATATTGTTGCCTTAAATGTAAAAGTTCTCTTACAGAGCCCTCAGTTGAAAGAGAGCCCACATACTATCCTCTAAATTTATTTTGCTTTTGTTCACGCAGCTAAGATGATACACGTCAGAAGACTTACGGCTATTTTATTCTGCACTTCAGTTAACTTGGGAGCTGAAACTGCTGATTTGACCATGAATTGCTGGGTGTAATTTAGATTTGTTCTAATGTTATTAAAACTTAAGGCAGTGTCTGTAGCTGTTTAAACAGTGTCAAGGCTGGAGGAACATGAATGTGGTGCTAACTCTCTTTTTCTTTCTCTGATCTTTGTTAATAGCAGGTATTGACCCAAGATAGTAGGAACAAAACATAGAAATACACCAAGGTCTAAACTCTGTGAGACATATATAGGGAGTACTCATTCTTACGCAAATTCCTTTCATTTCTAATAATAGATAAGTATTTAGATATCTTAAGTTTAAAAAAAAGTAAGTAAACAGAGTGGGTAATAAGCAAATGTTTAGCCTGTTTGAAATACTGTGTACACTTCCCACTGACACACAAACTGGGTGTGGGTACATCTCAAAAGATGGTCTTCATTATACAAGATTGGACTAATAAGAATACCAGAACAAATATATTTAAATGGTTTGAAAAGAAAGCAATATCTGAAACAGACTAGCAGTCATTTTAGCTTAAATGGGTTATCTCTTCAATGACCATCACCTAGTAAGTAGCTATTTAAGCTATTTTTTTTCTTTTTTAGCATCCTCGTCCCTTTCATTGATAGAGCAGATTGGCTGAGTTGAGAAAATTCTATTTTCTCTATTTCTGTAACAGGCATCTGGGAATTCCTGTAATTGTTTTAAAGCAAAAAGTCTGATACTTACTTATGCTTGATTTCACATCTTTTTTCCTTGAGATTGGAAATGGTTTTTTAAACTAAAATCTTGGGGAAAATGTATTTTGCCTAATGATTGACAGGGAATTACCAGTATTATGAGATAGAGGGTAGTATAAAAATAAAAATTGCTGGTGTTGTAGAGAAGAACTTGTTCAGATTAACGGTATTTGCAAAAGTGATTTTTCATTCTAAAAGGTTCCAAAAATACTCAAAATTCAGTTGCTCTTCAGTAAAATAAAATTTGAGAGTGTTTCCATTAAAATTCATTAGAAAATTATGCTTTGTCTTCCTACAGCTGGCCTCAGGGTGTTTTTAAGCTTTTAAATTAAGTTCTAAATATAACTGAATTCTGTAACTTTTAATCAATGTCAGTTTAATACATCCTCATAAAGCTTTGCTGAAAAAATGTGTTATGCAAAAACAGACACAATAACACTCCACCCCAAGTAGTTTTCTTTGCAAGGTATTTATTCATGGTAATGCAAATGGGCTTTCACTATTTCACAACTCATGACTCAACTGAATTCAGTGGCAGACATACACTTGGAATATGTGAGATAATCAGGGAACTAACAGTGCATTCTGTTCTCAGGCAAAAATCTTGCTAAATGAGCAGGAGCTGTTATAGTAGTAGGCTCTCTGTATTTTGCAGTCAGTATCAGTTATTGATGCTGTGTATCTTATGATTCCATTGGTGGTGTTCTTCTGAGAAAGCTATTGTGGTTTTGGTTGTTTGTTGTTTTTTTTTCTATTTTGTAGATGGGGAAATGAAGCCATAGAAAGCCTAATAGATTTGCCTGTTGTCCTAAAGGGCTTAAGGGAAAATCAGGAGTAGGAGCTGGAAGAGAGATTGTTTTATGCCTCTGAGAGGGCTGTCTCTGGACTAATTATACCAGTGAAGCTAACTAATTTTATCTGCACGTGGTAACCTTACTGACTTCTCTTTGGATGCCACAGACAGAATTTCTAAAGCTCTGGTAAAAGTGTAAATATAAAAATGCTTCTTAAAAATACTGGTTTACACATGCTACTTTGTGTCTATATGGTGCTCTTCATCCAATGTTTTGAATGGCATGGACAACACTTGTTGAGGAACCTACCCAGCATGACTGGGGTTTATAAACCTTCCAAAGCGAATAAAAGATAGCTGAAATCCAAAGCTAAGGAGCTCAGACACAATCAGAAAGGGAGGAGCAGGTCCCAATGGCTTTGCTGATAGCCTAGGGATTTCAGTAGTTTGGGTTCAGTCTCCTACTCTTCACAGCTGTGCAGCCTGAGGAAAGACTGGTTGACCCAGGTTCATTCCATTTGAGCACTTATGTGAGGCAGCTTAGAAGTTGATTAACTCACGAGATTGAGAAGCACCTCCAGAAGCTATGTCAGCTATTAGGTGTACTGAAATGCCCTGTGTATGAACCTCTCTGTTTTTTGATGTGGGAGGAGCATTGAGCTTCCTTGTTTCTGCTCCTCAGTGCACTGGTCAGGACCTGGAGGGCATCCTCCTTCCAGGAGTTTAGTTGACTAAGTCAGAGCTTAGCTGATTGAGTCCAAGGTCAGCTCCTTTGCTGACAAGAGCTGTGTTAAAGAAAGCAGCTGTGTAGCAGGTATATCTGTGCCTGGTCTTGTTCTGACCCTGACCCAGACCTGCTGGCTCTGTTTCCTGGCTTGACCTCACCCTGCCCTGTTACTATGGACTTTCTGGGTATTCACTAGATTGTGTCCAATCCTGACCACTGTCTCTGGCCCTGATCCTGACCTGAACTTGCGGCTCTGCATCCTGGCTACTTATTGGTAAGATCACTGCCTTTTTATCACATTTTGCTCCAGGCTCACCTCCCCTTGTGTGGCAGCTGGCCCTCACTACTCCCTGACATGCCTCAAGTTAGGTGGGATGAATCTGGGCCTTCATTTTTCTATCGTTAGTTGTCCAGACAGGACATCAGGCAAGTGTAGATAAGTTGGAGGCACTTGGGTTCCATATCAGTACCTCATTGTTATACAGCACTGAAGAGTACTGTGATAATATACACAACGTAAATAGATATAGTAGCATAAAAAGTTTGTGTGTGACATTTTTTCAAAGAAGCTAGAGACAGCATTCAGTGCAAGTAGGTGTGGAACTTAAATTTCTTACTTTCTTGCAGCTTTCTTTAAAAATAACATACAAATTTAAGAGAACCTAAATTAACTATTTGCATTTGAAAATCTGTGAGGTTTAGAATACATTTGTATCTATGCCCAGTATAAACTTGGTGCTTTAAACTGTTTTTTAGCTCAGTGATTTGTTCAAGGTCACATACTAATTGCTGGCAGAGCTAAATAAAGAATCTAGGAGTATCTGCTCTAACCAATACATCATACTCATTACTGGTTATTTTTCTACTGACTGGCTCATGGCTCTGGGACACCGTGTCTGGCTGACTGAGTTATTACTTTTAGGTTTGCAGAAATTCATAAACGCTGAATGCTTCAACAAATAACTACCAATCTAGAGAAATGAATGGCAAAGTATCCTTAACCTGCCCTTTCTTTATATAGAATCTCAGATTTATTGCCAATTTCATGATGATCTTGGCCAAGCTTAATTTTTTTAGTAGATAAAACTATGACTTCATGATAGATTCCAAGACTTTGGGAGTTAGGCTAGTGCAACATAGTGCTTCTAGTGCAGAACTTTTTTTTTTTTTTTTTACTTTTTCTTTTTACTTTTTTTTTTTACTTTTTTTTTTTTAAGAAAGTTTTGAGTAATGACCTGTGATGTATTGGCATACTTAATGAAAAAAACATTTAGCTCTTTCTTTACAGGGAACATGCCATGTGGAATGTGAAAATGTAGGTAGTTGATATGACTTGGACATGGTAGCTTTATGAGAAATCTGCTGGTGTTAGTGATCTTTTTTGTACCTTTTCTAGCTCTTTGAATGACTGCTATGACAAGGAAGCTCTCTAATGTTATGTGAATATAAGAGGAATAATATTTTTGTAAATGTTTATCTGTTAATAAAAATAAAGTTGTATTTTCTTTAGCTAGTCGGAATCTAAAATATCATGCCTCAAATTATTTTTGATCCTAATACAGTTAGGCAGCCAAAACTCCTGGGACTGAGCAGAGCTTTGAAACAGTCTTGATGCAGATTATTTCTATGCTAATGTCTCTGTTAAATGAGAAGCAGCACCTATGGAAACGAGGAACAGTTCAGAGGCAATGAAGAGAAAGAGACTATCTTCTTTATGCTTCCTTCCCTGTGTTTCTAATTACTGAATTCCGTTTCAGTAGAAATTGTGATTTACATTCAAGTGCTTGTAGAAACTGGTAACTAAATTACATGACATTAATGTTATTCAGTTCCAGGCTTTGTGTCACAGGATAGTCTCTTTGTATATTTTTCCCTGTTGAATTCCTCCATCTGGGATATTCTTGTCTAGCTCAACAGTACCTTGAGATACGCAGTATGGGGAGCAGTATTGGAAAGTTAAGACACTATTTCCCCTAAAATGGGAAAGATTAATGAAAACTGTAGAATATACTTTTAGTAGCACAGAAGGGAAAAATCTACCTTTGTCCTGAAAATATGCTTTATGAGCTGAAAATCAGATTTCCTATTGGCTATCTAGCCATTAAATGGAATTGAAAAGGAATGTTCTTCCTTTCACTGTTGGGAAATTCAGTAAGGGCTGAAATGGGCAGAGTAGAATAATGAAAAGAGATTTGCTTCTCTTCCTCTCTGCTGGGTATGGCTGTCACAATATGATTATCTTGTGTTTCTTTGTGACTGCAAGTAAGACAAAGTGACTTCCCAGCTGTTAACGGGAGACTGACGTTGCAGTTGATCTTTTACAGTCAATCAGTGTTCAGCAAAAGCAAAAAGAATGAAAATAAGAAATGGCTAAAAAATTGGGAGGAAAACCTGCAATTTCTGCCCATCACCAGAGACATCTTAACTGCATGTTTGCAAGCACTAGAAAGCTTCAGGAGATTGATTTTCCACAGCATTAATAGGATTAGATGCAGTCTGTTTTTGTTCTGACGTTTCTTTTTTGGACCTTGGTAACGGGAAAGAGGTTTCTCAGGCTTCGGTCTCAACAATTCAGAGAGAGGCACATAAAGCACCTCAGGAACTCGGAAAAGTTCATGCTTTTGCTATGAAAGTACATCATCCATGAGCCGACTGCTTACTTGGGTTAACTTTGGGTCTGAATAAGGTATGTATGCAAGGACTTTATACTCAAGTACAAGTATCAGTTATCTGATTATCTGGCCCAACTGGTTTAATACAGGTTATTATTTACAACTGGGTAGTATGTTGCTGGTGATATCTGGAATATTGCATTCAAGTTTGGGCTCCTTAGTTCAAGAAGGGTATTGACAAACTAGAGAGGCCATAATTATGGAGCCTAGAGCATGTGACCTATGAGGAGAGGTTGAGGGAGTTGGGCTTGTTTAGTCTGGCAAAGATGAGACTTACAGGGGAACAGGCAGTTTGCAACTATGTGAAGAAGAGTTGCAAAGACAGTGAAGCCAACTCTTTTACATAGAGACAGAGAGTAAAGCAAGGACCAGGAGCTACAAGATCAGACTGGAGAGATTCATAGTGCACATTGGAGACAACTTCCTCAGTAGGACGGTAGAGGAGTATTGTAATGGGGCTACTCGGAGAGCCTGGAGCTTTTAAAGACTTAGCCGTACAAGGCTGATCTGATTTAGTACTGCTTCACCCAGAGGTTCCTTCCAACCAGTGTTTCTATGATTCCATAATTTTAACTTGTATTGTTAAAATATTAAAATAATAATAAGAAAAAGTTAGAAGACATTAATATTCATTGCATTCTCTTGGTTGTTTTATTTTTACGTAAAAGAATTTGTAGTAGACCAAGAGTCGCCTTAGTGGTTGTGTAAGAAAAAATCAGAAAGTAAAAACGTTACAAAGGGGATGATACCATATGTCTAGATTTACTTTCTTCCCTTCCCATCTCTATTTTCGTCTTGTATGGTAAATGAATGTGGTATTGTGCTTACCCTTATGCATATAAAAGAAGATATTAGAGTGCATTTGTGGTAAGATATTTACTAAGTGGCGAGGTCCTAATTTCTTTGTTTATACAGAATGTCATATAGTGTTAATCTAAATTTGAGGAAGGTACTGCTTATTACAACTTTTCAGTCTCTATTATTAGTTGAAAAATTAATTCGTGCAGTAGATGTTAACCATTGCTGAAAGCCTTTTAAACAACCTGTAGTGAGAAAGTGAGGTTAAATTATAACCTGAATTTGTGGCAGAGCATTGCAGAACCTGAAGTAATGTATGTGGAACTGAAGAGACAAAGCTCCATCATTCTGTTCTTGACTGTATATACTGAAAATATCTTAAGTCCTGCAACTGAGAAGTTTGCCAGACATTGTTATCAATGGACATTCATTTTTGTCCACATCAGAGACCTACCTTTAGCAGAGGAGAAGATACACAGTGTTCTTTTAACCTCTGAATCCAGCTCTACGATGCTAATCTATAATTCATTAATCGCCTTTTTAATTCGCCATCCCAGTTACTGGCTCCCCAGCTGTGCAACTTAGATGCTACTGGTTAAACGAGAATAAAAGGTCCCCTGTATTTTTACCGAGTTGTCTGTATTCACCAGTTTAGGCTTGTCCTAAATGAACCTGCACATACCTCAAAAGAGAATCCTTTTAATGCAACTTCCACAGTGAATGAATTTTTAATCATTAGAATATAATTCAATAAATATAATAATATAAGGTGGATCTATTTTCTAGATGTAATTTACTGTATTTGAATGAACTTCTTCATTCTTTCTTGCAAGTCAAACAGGATTATGATATGACAGAAGCCCTTTTGTGGGGACAAATACAATGTCAAACTCCCTCCTTCAACCTGCACCTCCGCCTCTGCTGTCTGTTCAGGTAACACGCTCAGTGCTTGCATCTGAATTACAGATGCATTGGTTAAATGATCCAGGCTAACTGAAAATCTAGTCTCTCCATGTGTGAAGAGAAAATGGAAGCATGTCATCTGCGTTAGACTCATCATAAATTTGATTTTTCAATTGGATTGCTGTAGATTTGACAGACGGACTTGTTTTCTCATTTATTTAAACAGTATCATCATGGTTAAAAATTTTGAATACACATCTGTGATTTTTTTTAAAGAAATATTTTCATTTTTGTTCCCAATTTGGCATCCTTCAGATCTGCATTTAGCAGCACTTAGCAATGCAAAAAATTAATATATTTTTTTAGAAATTATATGAGCTTTGGGTTGCAAGAAGTCATAGCTCTAACTAGAACATTATTTACTGGGTCACAAGCATAAAAGTTAATGTACTAGAGCTTCTATCTTTCTCTTTCTCTGGATGGATTGTAACTGTAATGAACCTTAACTGATTTCTATTCATCTGGCTTTTAACTGCTGAGATTTGCAAAGAGAATTAAAAATAAGAACCTTTATGTTGTAATCTTTTCTCCTTTCATTTTAGTTAATAATTTCAATCACACATTTCTGTTTAACCAGATATTCAGGGCATGAACAATAATTTCAATAACCTCCAAAGTGCCATCACATTGAAATGCAATGCAAAGAAAAGAAAAGAAAAATGCACTACCACATGTCATGATGTGTTAAGAATAGCAGGACTCAAAACTATTACTGCTTTTAGTAGTTCAGTGCATGAGAGTTTAGTAGTTCAGTACAACTAGCTACCTAAATAAGAAAAACAGAAAATAAGTAGTAATTTGAGTGAGTGGCTTAAATCTGAATATTGATTACACGGTCTCTGATGTGTATTTGCAGCTGCATGGAAAACCACGCTTGAGTTCCTGAAGCCATGTTTAGATTTGCATTTATGTACATAAGATATAAGAATTTCTGAGGGTGTGCCCTAAGGTTATTTGTTCCTCAGTACCCTATACCACTGATCCTTTTCCAGACAACTGGGAGAATTTTTGGGTCCTTCTCTCCAAACATAAGAAAGTACTGTAGGACAGCATTAGAGAGCTGTCAATATTTGGACATCGTCATCTCTGTCTTCACAGTCAGTAGGCTACTAAATTCCTGTGTGCAAGCATCTTTCAATTGTACCTTCTCAGTCAGCTCAAGTGTAAAGAAAAACTGAAGTGAGGTAAAAGGATAGTGTTTAGAGCAGATGCATCTTAGGAACAATGCCAGAGTGATAGCACTGAATTCCATGTAAATCAAAACAAACTTCATTATGGGTCGGTATGGTTATACAGGTGTTAAAGTTTTTGGAATTGACACTGAGAGTTGATCCTTACTTTGGTCTGTCTTGGTCCCAGAAGGTTAAGGTAGCTGTTGCACAAGGAAAGTGTCTGTTTTCTTCCATGCCAGTCCTTGTAATACTTCTGTGTGCTGCCATAGTTCAAGTCATACGTTAGAAAAAAAAAAAAATTACTACAGATTTAAGAATAATTTATCTTGAATGCTCTCAAATAAAATATCAAAATGCTTAGGCAGAGATGTTTTGGGGTTTTTTTTCTCTCTCAAGAAAATAAGAGAGGCTGAGACATTCCAAAAATTCTTTTGAGCAGTCAGCATTCATATTTTTGGGCCGGTTCCTGACCACAGATAGCTTTATTTTATATGCAATGCATACTTTAATTTAACATCAGATTTCCTTTTTGATTGGTGTTCTTGTGACTGATTTTTATTGATATAATTCTTTTTAGATATCTTACTTGGGTAGTTTTTCCATTTCTTTGTGTCCGGTACTTGTTCTATTTTATCTTAGAACGATATTTACCTTTAAGAATTCTGCACAAGTATATGCGAATTTTTTTTCTTATGTGGACAGAAGTAAAGTCAAATGAGCAGTATTTAATCTGGAATTAATGAAATTATTAATGCCTGTGAGTGCTAAATAATTGAGAGATTCATGTATTGGAACGAATTTTTTCCTTCATTTCCTGATGTATTTAGACTTTCTCCAAGCAATTCATTCTATCATTCTGAAGATCCACATAATGTGAACTCACTAGAACAACAGAACTAAACCCAATGCAGTCTTTGCAACAGAAACAGGAGGGAAACGAATCATCTGTGTCAGCCCTCCATTTATGCTTCCTTCTCCAAGTCTGGGCACTGAGATGAGTTCTCCAAGTCCCTGAAGATTAGCAGATTTAGATCATTTCAGAGCGGATGAATGTGGAACATGACTTCTGAATTTTCTGGTTAGCATCCTGGTATACAGGCTATAGGTATTACTTATTACTGCGCTTACTGACAGTGTATTACACAAAGTCAATAGGAATATATCTTTTGTTGATAATATATCTGCGTTTCTTCTGACTTTTTTTTTTTGCTGCACTGGTATTGTTTGCGTTGTGTCATTTTCGAGTACTGCCTTTTGAGGAATGCTGTAACACTGAACTATTGTGTCACAACATTGCCTTTTTTGTTTTAAGAAAAGAAAGAACTGGTGGGCGATACTGAATCCAATTCCCAGACAAATCTAACATTCTCAAGTTCATAATATTCTCTCCTGCTCACTTCTCTAACAAAGTCAAAGGTCCAGTTTTTAAAGAATATTTGCAGGAGACATATGTTTGAACAAGATGTTAATAGCTAGTTACCAATCTGCATATTTAAATATCCCGAGAAAAGTTATTATCATGGGCATTTCACCTATTTGCAAAATTGTGTCACAGTGACAAAACTAAAATAAGATAGAGGCTGATGAATTCATCTCATCAACTATAACAAGCAGAATACAATATTATTTAGTGCTTTTATGCCACTCACCAATTAAAGCAAGTTGCTGGGGATTTTAAGGAGAGGTTTGTTCTGTATATCGAGGAAATAAACACCAAGCCAGATTTTTAAGAAGGATAAACGGGCATGGGTCAATCAATGTCAGTGAACTTTTGGTGATTCCCTCAAAGTCTGTGAATCATTATCTGTACAAAACAACTCATCCCTCTAAAGTGACTTCAGTCTCTGCTTAAAAGCTGAGCAGATGCCTGTGCTTGTTATTAGAATGTTAAGTCTAAACTCACCAGAGCTGCTGATTTTGAACCAACTGCTAGGAGACACAAACACTCGCAGAAGTGATGAGCATTGTCAATAGAAAATAATATTTTTCCTATATAAGCACAATATTGCATTTCAAAGGAATGTGGATGTTACACATTCCCTATAGCACGAAGGGTGAAAAAAATAGACAACACTGGAGCAACCTGGAGGCAAACTGACATGTGTGAAAGCATAGGTTTACACTGGCAAGTGTGAAAGCACAGGTTTACCTCTGTGATCAAATAGACTGCTAAGGGAACAAGGAATTAGGAAAAGTAGTTTTCATTTGAGTTCTCAGATCACAGATTTGACCTGTAAAACATTTGTATCATTCATCCACTCTTTTCAGTCATTGTTGAACAATATTCATGGCTGAACAGTACTGCTGAACATGCATTTTCAATACACTTGAAGCATGCTTGTATTTTTTCATCAGGGAATGGAAAAACCAATGTCACTGTAGGATTTGAAATCACACTCAAGGCAGGAAATAAAAGGCTGCCTGTAATTTCAGGGGGCTGTAGAATAGCCATTGCTATTTCCCTTTGTATTGCTGAGTTTGGAGCAGGCCTTTTTCACAGGGATGCTTGGTCTCCTGGTGAAAGAACGTTTAGTGATATTAACCTTGAGTACCTGAGAGCAGCTGCCACAGGGAGAGCTCCTAGAAGGGTTTGTAAATGCTGGTGCCTAAAATCCATCCAGAATCATGACAGTCTAATAAGGAAAAATATCATTCATACATAGTATCAAAAGTCCCAGAAATATGTTTTAATTGGGTGAATTGATAGCAAAAAGATTTTCATCATGATTATAAAAAATTATCAGGATAACACCAACAGCATATTTTTAAAAGAAATATTCCTCAACATTCATTTTGTGTTTGATGATCTCCTTATATATGCTATACTCTCATATTATCTGTGTAACTTTACACACTGGCATATTATTATTTTCTGCTGTACAGGGAGTGCATAACAAACATTAAATTGACAATGCAAACGATCTCTGTTCAGTCCATCTTGTTCCTTTCTTGCTCGGTATTGTCTGTATAGTTTAGAAGTCTGGGAAATATACCTTTTAATTCATTATTTTTTGCCACTGGATCTTGATTTGGGGTTGGAGTAAGCACTGCAAATGTGGGGGAGATACCGGCACTGCAGTTGCCATTTTTTCTCAGCAACAATGGCAACATTCCTGCTAAATGATTTGTTATGTTTTTAATTACTGGATTATATCTGAAATCAAGTATTCAACTTTGCATATTTCTAATTTGTTCAAATTATAGTCACATCATTATGTTCAAATCACAGTACCCAAAATGTGGTTTTGCTACAGGATAATTAACCAATGACTTTGAAATATGCAAGCAGGGAGTCTCATTTAGGTAGACAGCACAAGAAATAAGAGGAGCTAGTGATGCATTCCATTGCATTCTTATCTTTTGAAAACAAAGCTTCAATTTGCTTTGTTCTTGATTGCATTATTCCATGACAGATTTTGTGATCTATAGTTATCTTACATTGCTGCAACATTGAAACTCTTCGCCCTTTAACATGTGCTCCTGAACTAATTGCTTTGAAGTTCCCAAAAGAATTACTCCAGTGAAAAATAAATAGAAATAGCAAGACAAGTTCAGTGATATGAATAGTAAGAATAATGAGTTGTGTATACTATGATTCTTGCAATATTCCAGCCAAATTATTACATATTGGAGTATTTATATACAGAAGGAGCCATATTGTACCTTTATTTTTCCTTATTGAATTTTTGCACAAAGATAGGGTAAAATATGGATTTCAATGAATTGTCAAGTGATACTATAGCAATCGTGCAGGAGTGCTGCTCATGGTAAAACTGCTAGAGTTAAAAGGGTGCTTTTCCTACTTTCAATTTCTGATCCATCCATCTTATCTATTTCTATGAGCGTCCATCTTTTCCACATCAGTAATGTTTTTAAGCCTTGTAAAGAAATGTATATAATGTGTGACAACTTTAAATGGGTATACTCTTTTTCATGAATGATTTTGTCATACTAAATCATTCAATTAATTTTTTTAAATGTACTTTGAACACAAACCCACGTGAATGTAAACCAAAGACATGTAGCTAGATTACACTACAGCATGTTAGCAAATATAATAATTAATACGAACAAAGATGTAATCAAAATACCTGGCACCCTTAGCTGCTATCTTAATCTCTCATCCTTCCAAATATCTATTCCATTTGATAAAACAAAAATCATTTTTCCATGCATTTAGAGATAAATGGCATCTGTCCTGGACTTCAGATGCCATATATGCTAGCCTATACGTATAGTAATTGCCCTAATGATAGAATGAAATCTGTGAAAGTAAAAAATGACCAGACAGCTACATTACTTTTAAATCACTGTATCATTTTCTCTCTTTTCTGACAGTGTGCAGATTTATAGGTCAGGTTCAAATTTGTTCTCATAACATGTTTCTGTGCATATGAGAGAGAAAAAAATTGGACCACAAAATGCATATTAGGAAATTATCTGGTTCCATCCGTAATGCTTATCATGTCTCCTTTACCTTATGGTCCACAGACTTTTTTTTCCTCTTTCTTTTTTTGCTTCCCACTCACTGGCTTACCTTTCCTGCATCACTGCTGTCTAACTTACTGGCAATATCGCCAAACATTTACTTTGGAAGACTGACACTCTGCCTGAAACAGCCATGTAGCAAGGGGGAAGCTTACCTACCCAAGTGAACCTCAGAGATCAGTGAGCTGTTTCTGACTTTGGAAAACCAGTTTGCAGTACACTCTTGTAAGGTATTTGAACTGTGTTACGTATGGATACATTTTAGGAAATGTTTGAATGGGAGACTGTATGTATGGATACTTCACAAATTCATGAGCTCTCTGTGCTGGGGAGCATATGAGTACAGCATACAGTACATACTGGACTGTACAAAAGTGTAATTTATTGGCATTTCTGAATGCCATTACTGAATTTGTACCAGAAATCTCTCTTCTCCCATTCTGTTCCCTATTTTTATTTTCAATCCTTACTCAAGTCAGAATGGTCATTGTTCTATTGAAATTGCTTTTATACTACTGCTTTTCTTTCTGATCACCCTCACCTAAGTCAATGGGAGGATGCAAGATAGAATGTTAATCTCATTAAAAACATTTGGACAAATTTTCCCATTCCTGATGTGAACTCTGGAGTATGGTCACATAAATCTATAGAGGGAAACATAAGCTTATAATTTAACAAATGTATTCTAAACCATTGATTGATGAATTTAAACCAGGGGTTGGCAAGGGAATGTTACAAATCTATAAATGTCTGCCTGCTGCTTAAAGACTGTTAATGTCTGTGCAGTTTCACAAGATGATTGCTAGCATGGCACAAATATTACACCAGTATATTTCACTGGTGGATGGATATAGACAATAGTATTAGGTATGAATTGACCTTCTAACTGAATTTTGTTATGCATAACATATACTTATCAGATAAGGGTATGCTTGAACATGCTTGAAGGGTGCACAGAATGTATTGCTTTTGTAATCTAGAAATCATTTCTTTTTATTTTGGTGTAAATGTAGTTGCACAAATGTTAAGGAAAGTGTTCTATTAAACCCAACAGAGAGCTCAGGCACAGTCTTTATTAAAGTGGTACAAAGACCACACCATCTGCTACAACTAGTCCCAGCTCTCACTGGGTTTGTTTGCTCTGTAGTTCCTGCTGGCTGAAGCCACCTGTTCACTTAATTAGAAACACGTTCTTAAAATACTGCATACTACAAGCACTGTGTCTCTCAAGAGGTGGGGCTCCCAGGCAAAGAAGCAAGTTGCAAGTAAGGAGGAACTTTGTTCATATCTTAAGTTTGGGAAACTGAATAACAAAGGAGGAAATAGGGTGTAACTTTCAGAAAATACCTCCCCAAATTTTGTTTTGCTGTGGGTGGAAGATGATGTGTTTACTTCTTCCTCTTTTCCAGCAGTACTAGTTTTATTCAGCCCTACTGAATTCTGTTAAGACAGTTCTGCATTTCACTAGCATGAAGAAGAGAAAGTTGTGACCTTGCAAACACAAAATTAAAAGTAAAATAAGAGAAAGTACAGCACTTAGTTTTTTACTGTCATCATAAATAAAGATATAAAATGAAAGCAAAAGTTGCATTTGAAACTTGCATGTAACAAAATGGAAGTGAAAGTTCTCAAATCTGATCTAAAGCCTTCTTTCTTGCCAATCAAAATATGAAAAATGTTTTGAGGCAGACTAAAGTAGAAAAGGAAAGTATGCCTCATTAGAATAACTGTAGTTTACTACTATGCAAAACAAGTCTACATGAACTCTGAACTTCACATACATTTCAATCTGCCCAGGAAAGATAAAAGTTCTACTTGGTTTTCTTTCCACTGGCCAACTGCCTCAAAGCAGATAGTATCGATAATATATCCACCTATTTTACTGGGAAAACTGTGACCCGCCTGGGTCCCCCTAAAAAGGAAAAGGAATTTAAGAACACAAAAGAGAATATTGACATGAAATGTTAGGCATTGGAAACTAGTTTCTCTTCCAGTTAGGACACGTGTATACTTTGCAGCTGGTTTTCTTACTTTTCTTCTTACTCGAGGTGTCCTGGTAACTATGATTGCTCTGGTTTTACGACTGCGTAACTGCAGGATTTGGTCCACTGAATTCAAAAAGTTGATTGGGATTACTGGAACTGTGTATAATAAATAGATTAGTGTTCATCTCTGCTTTGTTTCATCAAATTTATGGTTTTACCATTGTTTGGTAGGATTTGCAGGGTAGACCTTTGTCTCAAACAAGCACACGCATATCCCTGTGCAGTCTTTTCCAGCTGAAATTGTACAACCCAAGAGCAACTTTTGAAAAGATAAGAACTTCAAAAAAATTTATTCTTCAGATTTGTTTTGCATAACTGTAGGACTAGATCATTATTATATTAAAAAAAAATGTTAAATTTTTTTACTGTTAAAATAGATTATTAAATGTTGGACCTGCAGGGTGTGTCTCTGTGTAACGTTATTGCTTGCTTTTACGCTAGCAATCTTAATGAATTGATTAATTACTTAATGGGACTTGAAGATAATAAACCTTCACTAAGAGTCTAATATTAATTATGACTATTATCATTATTAAGTATTAGTCATTTACTGCAGGAGGGACTGGATCATGGCTGCTGGTACAGAAGATATTGTAGAATTCACAGTATCTCTTAATTTTGTCCTCTGTTTAACTCAGGGCGGTTTCTGGCTGTGATGAGGGATAAAGAGTTGAATCACATAAGTGAATTATTCCCTATTGGAAGCTCAACAGTGTATACAATACTTCATGACCAGTCTTATTTCTTTCTCCCTCTAATCTCTCCTGGTACTGTACTCTCATGATGTTGCAGCTTTGAATTATTTCTTGCCTTCTGTAATTACCTATCCTATTATATCCAGTTTCCTTTCCAGTCATGCTGTAGTTATTATTCTCGCTGTAGTTATTATTCTCTTTAACCCTGCAAACTCCCATTGGGGTCTGCCTTAATTTTGGCAGTTCTAGGTCTGTATATTCTTCATCTTCTGATTTCACTGGTAAATCAGACGTCAGTGAAATTCAGTGTAACATGTCAAGCAGAGATAGATCACCAATTATCCTTTGTGTTTTTGAACTGTGGCTTTATATTTCTGTGAACGGTATGCATGTAGTTCTGGTCTTTACTGTGGCCATGATCTATATATCCAAATATAGCATGTGACTTAACAAGTCTGGCCATTTCCACAGATGCAGATGAGGAAGGATGTGGGCCCTGTCTCTTCAGTGAACCAAGGACAGTAAGTTAACATACTGTGAATTTACAGCAGTTTAACCAATCAGTTGTGTAACCTCTTTCTTTCACGGCATTGGATCATAGAACAAAGATGAGAAATGGTGTTTTGAGTATTCAGCTCTGAGCAACTCAGGAGTCAGTAGTAGATTGCTCTTGCCGAGATGCGTTCAGATGTGGACTAGGTTCTTCTAGAGGTCTGGAACAGAGCAGGAATAATTTTTAAGGGAAGTTAGAATATAGTCTATAGAATATATGGAGTCTGAAGTATAAGGAAAGATGGTAGGAAAAGAAAATTAGAGGAACTGTATTTTTACTGGGATACATATGTTTTCCTGTTTGTATTTTTTTTTCAAAATTGTAGTCGGGGTATAAATTCAAAAAGTAAGATAAAAAACTTTGTTAGTGGAAGAACCACAAGTTGAGTAATATTCAAAGGTTGCCATTATTTTTTCCCGCAACTGAGTTAATTGGCTGTTTGACCAATTCTGTGGTTGGCAAATACCTTTAGTCATATTGTACTAGAAAATTGACAAGTACCTTTTACACATAAAATAAGTTGAAACATATATTGAGAATTTGTTGTTATTTCTCTTTAAATACCATAAAAATGGATGAATTGTAACAAAGAGATAAATGTATCTGAATAAAATTACTTCTGTGTATGTCAAGTTGATATAGCAGTTGCTATGGTAAACAAACATTGTACATAAATACTTAAATAAATAGTTGTATATTTAGAATGGTAGCAAGCTGTTAACCAAGATTTAGACACTGATAAACAAGACCCTGTAGAGAATCCTGGTGCTTTCAACTGTCTATATATCTATTCAATTAGTGAACTTACAATTAAATAAAACCTAATTGTTCCAGTCTTTAATTGGAAGCTGGAGAAGCAGGAGAAGGAGAAAGAATAACAATAAGCATCATAGACATTTTTAAGAGAAAAAGGAAGTATTCTGGATCGATACAGCTTACCATCACAATATGTGTCTGCTCCTGAGACTGTGGGCATTAAAATGGAAAATAAAATTCGGTATGAGTCGCAAATCCAAATGTTTTGATGATGAGTTAAATCAAATATTTCAACACAAATCATTACAGTCTTTTCAAAATAATAGACCTTGAATGGTTTTGTTAGCCCCAATAGAAGAGTAAGTGCATCTCTGTTTAGATTATGGGGGAGGACAGCATTCCAGCTAAAGACAGAAGGTGATGTCAGACTGAAAACAGAAAAGATATCGGGCTAAAAATAAGCAAACAAAATGAATTATTTTGATGCTACATCACAACATTTTAGAATAGTAGATTTTGAATTTATTCATGAACATCAGTGTTCTTGTATTCTGTGTTGAAATATGATACTTGCTTGTGTCCCAAGGCCAGTCAGGGATTCTAGTATTTTGTATGTGTCTTTTGATTTTAACTATGCTTAGCTGCTCAAAGATTCTTTCCCTCTTCCCTTTAAATCATATCTTTCCAGGCTTATCCTAAGGCAGTTAAGTTTTGTACCTCATTACTTCTCACATTTAGCCATGGTATAATAAGGAATGACTCATATTAACAGCTTGTTAAAATAACTTACCCACTTTTGCTATCAGCAGTCCTGCTGTTAGACCAGTAGCCCCAGCTAAGTACTTACATGCTTTCCTGCCAAGAACTTACCAGTGGTTTTCTGTGCGGGTAGTAATATGGCCTGCATGTCCTTATGCTCTGTCTGGGATTTAAATTAACATTAGGACTGTATCCTGTGTGCTTCTAATGAATTAATCTAATAATTAATGATCATCCATGCTGTATTACCATCATCAGTGCAGTTACGTTTTTTTTGGTGATTATATGTGGTCACTCATAGAAACCATCGTTGAACCTTGTATTTTCTATAAAAGTAGGTTTCTGTAACAAAAAGAAATAATTGTTATTCAGACAATAGGTAATTTGTTCAAGATTTATGTCTGTCTGATGATATATCCTGCTTCATCTGCAGCAGTGCTATTTGGGAATGATCTAGTCACAAGCCAGTGAACAATCTTCTCACTGTTGGACAAAGATTTTCCACTTCGGAAAACAATGAACCTGAGATTGCATCAGCCGTTCTCAAGAAAACTTTAAATGTTTACATTTTTGCTCACAGTGAGAAACAATACAGAAGGATCTGTACAACAAACAAAATGTGAAGTTTGTTCAGAGCAGAAACATAGCTGAAATTTTAAAAAAATCTTGTATTGCTCTCATCGGTTGTTTTCTTCAAGTAACTGTAGCCCCTCATCAGCATAGTGCAGAGAGGGTGGCTGCTCCCTGGGGGCTGGGAGCCACCTGGGATCCCCACGGGGACTGGCAGGGCTGGGCCCAGCCCACTGCCTCCCACCAAGGTAACAGGGCAAGCTAGCGGGGGAAAGCTGGGGGCAGCCCCCAGCCCTCAGGCACCCCTGTGAGGAAGGGGCAGGGCTGAGATCAAGTCAGGAGAGAGGATCAGGAGCCTGGTGACCATGACCAGAGTGAAATAGCCCCATCGCTGCCAGCCATGTCCATAGTGATGGGACAGGGCTGAGGTCAGGCCAGGACATCAGCCCATGGGTTGGGGTATGGATTATCAGGGTCCATGGCCCGATAGAAGGCTGTAGGTCAGGTGGGGCCAAGGGCAAGAGCCTCGGCTGAAAGCACTTCGCACGGGCAGGGACTCGGCCCTGGCTCCCCGCAGCACTGTCTGGGAGCTCCTCTCCAAGGGGGAAGGAGGTGGCCTGCAGCCACGCTGTTGCTAAGTTGGTCCTGAGTCCCAGCAACAGACCTCCTGGTGGGGGCATGCTCTTGGGGTCTTTATACACAGTTGAAGACTGACAGTGTTCTTACCATCTAAAGTCATTCTCAGAGTCTTTTCCAGTTTTAAATCAAATTGGTTGTTCTTTCTCTCATGTATAAAATATTGCAAAATTTGTAAACCTGTGCTCTGGGGTCAGAAGTGGGCATGATCTCCAGACTGTGTGATATGATGTAACTCTGTTTGCTGCTGGATTTGCTTCAAGAAAAAGAGTTATTGTGGTGCAGATGAATACAGTTTTTAATTATTATCTTTTCCAAATAACTGTAAATGTAGCACTCCTTTCTCATATGTTTATCATTCATTATGATTTATTTTACTTCAGGGAGAAGCAAATAGGAAAAAAAAATGGTGCTATGCATTCAGCAATCTCATAGTACTAAGGAATTATTGAAGTATTTCTGTAGTGCAACAAAAAAGACATACAGATGATTTATTAAATTATAATATTCTTTGTAATATTTTTATGCATTTTGAATGGTCTAATATTTAGTTGTCCCTGGAAGAGATATTTTCAGTAATTTGATCACCATTTGTCTACCCATTGCCTAGTTCATAAAGGAAAGATATTTCTGAGAAGTGAATAATTTGTGAGTATAAACTGATATAGTCCTATAGGTCCAATTCATTATTCAGACATTTATCCTAGATAAGAGTTCCTAAGCATAAAATTGGTAATACTTTCCGTTGTAGATTAAACCTATCTTAGGTTTTGACCTACTACCAGCTTCCATGCTGAGTATCCCTTATGTAAAATTAATAGCTCTGGAATACTTATTTAGTTTTACAACTTCAGAAACGTCTTAGAGCTTACAAATCTTTGGCAAGATCACCTATTTTACAATTAGAGAGGGAAAAGTTAAGAAGGAAGAACTGCATTATTCTAAAATGCAATGCATGTATCAAGAGTTTGAGTAACATGGCAACATTGTGCCCAGAGTTACCATTGCCATGTATTCCCCATATGTAACCTGCCCTATAACCTATTGTCAGTTCTCGTGCACTTGATCCTAAACTTTCTGATTTGTAGATGACACCCGTTCCCATTTTCCTGAATCACTGTCCTTACAGTCCAGCATATCTGCAGAAGTTAAATGACTCCTTTTTGTCTTAGCCGATATAGATCACAACTTAGTTTCATCTGCCATCATACCACCACTACACAAAGATTTGTTAGCTTCCCAGGGAATGGGTTACATTTATTGCCTGTCATGACAAACCTAAATAATGTGCAATTTAGACAGCTTAGCAACTCTGTGGTTTTGTTTGGGTTTTTTCTTTTTTTTTTTTTTTAACAGAGAATAGATAACTACCAACTTGAACCCATTCAACTGTTGAAGCTTTTTGTTTTACTTATACCATCCTTTTTTCTGTCTTTTAAATTGTTCCCAATTCAGGACAAAATTAGATCTCTCATCTTAAAGACAATTAAGGTTCCGTAGAATAGTTCGTAAGGAATTTTGCCAAAAACTTGATAGCCATAAATGCCACCAAAAGCTACCTGCCATTATGTACTTAGCATTACATCTGATGAATGGCTTGGGGAAATAAATAAATAAATTGTGGCTAAATAACAATAAACTAATTAATTACTGTTTATGTTTTCTTGCTAGGACATAAGAAACTCATTTAGAGCTGCCATTACTTGTTGGGTAAATATATTCTGAGAATAATAAAGTATAAGATTATTCACTGTTCAGAGTAAATACATGATTAGTAGTTGTCAAAATGCGTATTCTTGACAACAATAGGGCCTAACAGCTGCTTTGCTGCACTGTGCCAAGACTTGCTCAGGAACTCCTCAGTTCATGGACCAGTGAAGCAATAGACAATAACAATTCCCTTGCTGCCATTAAATTTTGCAGAGTCACTGTGGATGCCAGGTGTCACTGACATGTGAAACACTAATAGTTCTTTGGCGGACTTTTAAAAAATAACTGAAAATCCAACAAACATAGTAATTGCATGCTGAGAGGGATGTTCCAGTGCAAATCCAAACTGATTGCAGTGAAATTAAATAATGTGTAAAACTGGTATCACTGACAGGATATGGAGCATTTTTCTTTTATCAGGCTTTTTAATATGCAGTTCAGAGCTCTTATATCTCTCTCTTTGTTGTTCTGCATACTTTGTGTGGCTCAATGTATATCAACTGATACAAAAATTCAGAATTCTTTGGGAAGTGTTCAATGAAGAAAAACCCCAACACTCACATAACATGGAGGACACGTTACAAGGCTTTACTGAACCATACTGCTCAGTTCTAGGACCAGTTCCAGTTCAAATAGAGGTGTCTACAGCTATTAAAAGCACTCAGGAAGTAAGTTTCGTTACCTCCACTAATAGTATGTGAACCATCAAGTCTAGACAAGGTTCCCTCAGCTTTTATTTCTCTAAGGTCTTCCTGGCTCTTACCAGGGCAGAAGAACAAGGACAGCTGATAGTTACAGAGGAACTAGCACTCTCATCTAGCACCCTTTCCACAAGCAATAACTTAGTTTGGTACATAAGGTACTAGCAAGTTTTTTTGGTAATTATTCTGGACTTGGGCATTTAAACCCATCCAGTGACTGCTTTTAGTACCTAAGGATTTTATTGGGTCTCCTGTTATGGTGCCTCATAGGAATTAAGGTTTTGTGTTGCATAAAACATAAAAAAATAAAGATACTTTGCAGAAACTGGTATCATTAATTATACCTTTCTTTATTGAGAGAAATGAGGATGCAAAGATTAATCTATCTTTTGTTTTTATGACATTTGATTTTGTCCATACAAATAGTAGAAAGGAATGAAAAGAGCTTGAAAGGGCTTCAGAACTCTCAATATTCTGTCAAACAAGGTTTTGATGTTTCCTTTGATAAGGAGGTATATTGGAGAGAAAGAGAAGCTTCAGTTAAATCTTCCACTTATGGTATGTATTTCAGGTTTTTGACCTAGTAAGTGTGGTTTGTTCTGAGGATCTGCAGTTCCACTATTTGCTTTCGGTTTTGGTAGTTTACCAAAAATGTAAATATTCTGTGTATTCTGCACTCCAGGTTTAGTAACGAAGCTGTCTTAGAATGATATATTTGCTTTATTAACTCATGGCATATTTTAACATGTTGAAAAGCAGTATATTTTTTGGCACTGAGTCTGAAATTGTGTTTTTTAGGTGGGAAATATTTTCTAATTTCTAATTCAAAGAAGGTCTAAAACATTTTAAATGATGGGGTTTTTTTATTTAAATGCACAAGATTGCTTTATGCAGACTCATATGTTCCAAGCTAAATTTCAGCTTGAAGAAATCTTTTGCAGTTGTTATATATTAAAACTTCTGAAAACAGATGTAAAATAAAAATACTAGTGACTATGTGTCCAAGCCATCATATGGAAGTGATTTTAATATTCTTTCAATTTGGAAATAATCTTACCAAGAACTGTTAGCAAATCTCAGAGTTGCAAAGGCCGTGCCATTGCTTTATCAACAGCTTTCTTTACGGTCAGCTCATGTCAATAACTTCATTTCTTTGCTGTAATTCTAATTACCTGAACTTATTATGTATAATACACGTATAAGTGATATGTCAGAGTATTAACATAGTTCTTTTCTCAGTTCTAAGATTTTAATACATAATGATTTATCATTTCCTTTTTGTTAATTTTTCTTACATCAGATGTGAATGTCATGATTCTTAAAATATTGAGTTGCTTAAAAAGTGCCCTGAGCATAAAACACACAGCTGCGGCTCCTGGTAACTCACCACCTTAACCCATAAAAGTTAACATCATCTGGCAAAATGAGTTCCTGTTATCTCTTGGGCAATCAACAGAAATTTTTATAAACAAAATATGTTCCAGTGTTAATTTCCATCCCAAAGGAGATCAAGGTGACTCATATGCCACTAATGCATACAAAACATATATATATTTATTCAATTTACACCTTTTGTTTTGTTATGCATTCAGTTACTAAAGGAATTAATGATATTTTAAGTATGAGCCTGCAGCTGCAGCTCCATTGCAGCTAATAAGTGTTTGAAATTGTGTCAGTACGCTTACATCAGACAACAATAGTAATTTCCCATATTTCTTAAGAAAATATAACCGTCTCTCCCTAAAAAACCTCACTTCATTAAAACTTAGACAATAGACTTAGCAGTAAGTTGGTACTTTATAATCAGAATTTCTGAAAAGGAAAATTCAGTGAGAAAAAACCAAGAAAACCATTTATTTTTCATGTGTTGTGGCCAAGGAGGATATTGGATGTACCTAGTTAGAGTATCAAACGCTTTAACAATGGATCGTAAATTTGTAAACCCCAGACAATTCACTGCAGTTAGTTAGGAGTGTCTGAAGAAACGAAACGCAAGAGGGCTGGTCAAATGTTGGAATTTGAAACAGTCAAATGATTCCCATGGAATAAGCCAGCTGTAATGGTCATATGAGTAACAGCAATATATACATTTCCTCCAGAGTACATAAGTGCATCTGGTCCTTGCAACATGTGTTAACAAAACTCCTGGTGCTGTGGCAATGAAAAAGCGATACAGATTTGAGAAACTGGGAGAGAAAGGGAAGCAGTAGTACTATGGTGTCAGTATGTCTAGACGGGGTAGAGAGACAGAAATTGTTTTCAGGGTTGGCTGGCAGGAAGACAACATTTTAGGATGCTATTTCTCAAATTGAGAAGTTTGGAAAAACATCTTGAGAACAAGCAAACAGTAGTCCAAGTATGATCGCACAAACATAGGTATAAGAGATAAAAGTGAAATGTGAATGTGATGTTTACTTCTCCAAGTCAAGTCATAGGTTATAACTCCCAATCATATATTTAGTCACTGTTTGAATGTCTGTGTTTTGCCTGGTGAGCTGTTCTTTCCTCTGCATGTAAACTGTTGAGGCACAGGAATATTAATTAGAGGGCAAGACACAGAAGAAAATGTGTATTTTAAAGTGACAGAACAGATGCAAGGAGCAGATCAGAGGTAAAACTGAGACTAGATCTTTGGTTTCCTTATGACGAATGTCGTGCAGTGCAATGCAGAGATACTCAAGTTAGTGCAGATATCAGAATTAATATAGCCTGCCTACACCTAGGCTAATTACATTGCTGAAAATCTGAGCACATAGCCTAGAACGGAAAAAGGATTTAATCTGTGTGTGATTCTGTTGTTTCAGAAAGGAAAAGTATATTCTGCTGTGAAGGTATTAAAAAATTGTAATTTTTTGCAAAGTAATCTTGCAAATAGCAGGAGGGGAAAATACTATAGTCTCTGAAAATTCTGTTTACTGCGGTGATCTGGGACAAATATTGTTTGCATACTGCATTACCATCTAAGAGTAATGGCATATTTACTACACTGATACTAAAAGCAAACACTTTAATATTTGTAGTTATAGTTTCAATTTTTGCCTTTCTTTTTCCTGAGGCACCGTAGAAAAAAGGTGAAAATTAAAAAAAGTATTGCTTTATGAAAAATTGCAAGTGTTGTAAATTACAAGTGTTGCTAGAGTTCCCTTGAATTATTCAGTGTTTTTTTAAGGTTTTATGCTCTGTGTACAACAGTGTCTATGTTTATTTGATCTATTATTTTTATGTAGTTGTCTGACACTTCTTTATGAAAAAGAATAAAAGATGTGAAGCTTATCCGTGATGTCAAATTTTTATCATGTCCAAACATTTTATGGTTCTGCATGTTTCAGATCAAAGAATGCTAGGTTCTCTTTTTACTTGTTTGATTTAATCTAACCAAGAGCAACAGTATTTTACAGCACATTTTACATATACAGATGTTTGGCAAATGAAGTGAGAAGTTTAATTGTTAATTTTTAGCACCATGTTTATTCTCTACAAATATTTTGGGGTGGATAGCTTTGTTTTCAGAATTTGGTCTTCTGTTGAGTAAAGAATTAGTAGTAAAATATACATAGGAGATCTTGTTTTGCTAAGACTTTCACAAGGCAACTGGTAGCCTATTCTGGGGAAGAGCAGTAGTAAAGAATGTTAATTTGAGTTTTTAACAGTATGGACTGATAAATTATATTTTTTACCTGAATAGTTACAGTTAGTTATAGCAGTTATAATACTGCTTTTGATTCCAGCTGGTGATATCTTTATTTGGTTTGCTCATTGTGGCTTAATGTGTTATGACTGTACGGTATAGGCCTTAGTTTATACCAGCTGAGGGTCTGGTGCTCTAATTTTGTCATTACATTCAAAAAGCTAATGATACACCAGCAGCGAACTTGAATAGCTTTTCCTGTGTTGAGTTTTACCAGGTTTTGAAATACGTCTTTATTTGCAGAAAATCTTTGCGTTATCCTGGGATTTGGAATCAGTATCTATTGTATTCAGTATATTCTGGGAAGTGTATTCAGGGAATACAGTATCGTATTAAATTACATAAGCTTAGATCATAGATGGAATTGGTTAGAAAATCAGTATGTTTTCGAACAGTGGGCAGGAAGACATTTTTGTTTTCATTGGTAGTTACTCTTTTGGATTATTTCTGGAAACATCTCACCTCTGCTGTAACTTTTGTATGCCTTCATGCATCTTGCTCCTGCCTGTATAACAGCAAACATACAGCTTTTCATTTGATATGAAAATACACAGGTCCCAAATGCTTCCTCAAGGAAAACTCCTGGAGACTATAGTTCTTAGCTTGCCACAGATTAGATAGCCTTTTCCAGTTTATCACATACAGAAACATTTCTAAAATAACTTATTTATAAAGAAAGTGTCTGAGACTGTTCAGTTAGGGCGAAATATGTCACTTGCTTTTAGATCCAATAAAGGTGTATTCTTTTGGGAGTGCAATAGAAGAAATGGCAAATAGATTGACTATATGCACCTGCAAGAAAAACTGTCAGGAATAAAAGTGTTACACAGTACTCTGCTATCCCTTGTGAGAGACAAAGAACTGTGTTGGAGAAATATTGAGTCAACATCGTTACTAGCAAACCTGATATATGACAGTTTTCCAGCTTCTGTAGCCTGGAAAAATATTTTGTTGTCTAATGGTAATGCATGAATTAAATTTTATGTCACATATGCATTGTTTAGTAAGGAAATATTTATATTTCACATTTCTAGGGACCATCTATGTACATTTTTTAGTGATTCAAGCTTTGTAGGGAGTTTATGTATACGGAATGTTTCTCTCTGTGATCCTGCCACTATATAGACCATAGCGCTGCAGCTGAGTTACTTCTGTTACCTCTTTTTGTCAGTGGAGCTTAACTGTCTCATGGAAGCAGATTTCTTTAACGGTTGGACTCGATGATCTTAAAGGTCCTTTCCAACCTAAATGCTTCTATGATTCTGTGATTCTATGATCCTGTCTGCAGGATTTTTTTATATCTATCTTTCCTATCTAAATTGCCTATGCATTTAAGCTGGATTTTTAGAAAGTCATAGATGTTGACCCAAATCTGCTTCTTTGGTGGAAACAAAGATCATGTGATTTTGCTCTCTTGCTTGTTTGGGGTTAGAAAATCTGGAGCTGTTAGCCTCCTGATATGTGTTAGAATATGAGATGTATAAAATTTTGACAAATCAAAAGAATGTTCGTCCTATAAAAGCCTAAAAGCTCTATGGTGTGTAATTAAAATTCTGAATGCCAATTCACGTATTCTGTACTGATTCTTAAAAATAAAACACATGGGTTTTTTTTAAATTAAAAAATTGTAACTTTGACACCATTTGTCTAAATTTGCCTTTGTTTCACTACCCTTCTACAAAATATTATAATGGAAAATTTTTAAGGGTTTAAATGAATACTGATTCATGGGCTCAGTTTCTTTAGAGAGTACATGAGACACATTAAATTAAAAAACATTCTTATTTAGTATTTCCAGTTGATAGATGGGCAGTATTTGTATAATCTACTTCCCTGTCTTTGTAGAAGTACCATTTGGAATAGATGCATTAAGTATGTAGAAATGTAATTCAAATAATTTTTAAAAAAGTCACCAAATTGACATTGATAATTGACCAATTAGAAGAAAACCATGTAAGGAAATTACAACATCATTTGAAAACCAGTGACAGTGAAAGCCTTCATGTGCTTTTATGGATTTGTAGTGAAAAGGAGTTTTATTTTTATAAGATATATGCTGTAGATGAGTTTAGGGAATGTGCTTTAGTAGCTGTCTAATTGTATGTAATTGTACATTGTACAACTGTACAATGGCTGAACTATCTACTTTCAGAACTTCAGTGGAAACTTTTCCAAATCTTTTAGGATTAATAAAATTATGACCCAAATCCAAACTTAATGCTCAATAAGGTACATGTCCAAAGAGAATGTATGTTTTCATTCTTTACTGAAAAGTAAGCCACTATTGGCTGTATTTCATTGAGGTCAACTGCAAGAGAGCAAATGCATTCCACATTTAGATTCTGAAGCCACTGTTTTGTAGTGACTGCTTAAAAAAGAGAAGAAGATGCCCAGATCTTTCTGGCTGTCATTTATAACAGAACAATCTGGGATACCTGGGACAAAGTATAAATGAAACTGCTACCAAAACCAATGTTTCGGGGTTTTTTTTTAATGTGTTGGATAATTGCAGGAAAGGATCTAACTTGTAAAACTAGCAGATGCTGTATCTAAACTTGCATTCAAGTGGATACTTCCTTTTTGTCTGAGCTAATGTTTGTTGGGAGTTCTCATTCAAGTGTGTGCTGTCAAAATTTCTGTCTTTTCTTCCTGCTAAAACTTTGTTGAGGGATGCAGCTGTCACCTTTGGTAGTTGGTCTAGCCTAACTGACTAAGGCATATCAAACATATCAGCCATTCTCTGTCTCTTGCTGCTCTATCTTTGCCTGTTTTCAGGGAGGGAGTGGATAGAAATTGTTCCTATCTCATACACAAAAGGATAGAGAACTGCCTGCCTTATACAATTCAGGTCACCATTTGGCCTTCCTGAATACTATGTGAAATAAAAATAGAAGAGCCTTTGCTGTGCATTTATTTTTGAAAGAGACTTAACCCTCTGTCTTAGCTTGTAGAGTCCTGCAAATAGGATTGGACATCCTTTTTTTGTTTTTATGACAATGCTGAATTTGAACGGGAGCCATCCTAAAATAAAATGTGTTCTTTGTATAGAAATTAATGGCAATCGCAAGCAAAAAAAATCATTCCTCCAGTCAGCATATAACCAGTTAATTCAGATCAGTGTTTAGGGCAGTGCCTGGCTTTGTGTATTTTCTTTACTGTCTTTGAAATTAATGGGACTTACGTATGCAACCTTACAAAACATTTCTGAAAATCTCAATCATAGTTGTCTTTCTGGAGATTCCATTTCTTTCTCTAGGTTATATTGTTGAGTTCCTGCCGTAATTTGCTCTGAATCCAAATTCATACCATTCTTTTTCTGTTTCCTTGACTAGCAGAGCAAGCGTGATGGGGGAAATCCCTGTTAGGTAATGGAGTTAAGTTAAATGTAACTGTAAATTAAATGTATAACCACTACACAGAGATGCAAAGAGGGATTATTTCTTGTGCTTTCCCTCTTTTCTTACACATCTCTGGAAATGCTAGTTTCTTTGCCTGTAATGACAAGAGCAGGCTCAATATAGAGTGGATATTTCTGGCAGTAATAGAGCGTCAATTTTAGATTTGCTAGGAAATTAATTTTGTGAACACAATCTGAACACAGCTCGTGTTGCAAGAGTGAAAAGGACAGTAGATATGTCAATAAAGGCCACAGAACAAGATTCTCCGGACCCTAATTGTATCAATGCTGGATTCAGAGCATAGTTTCCATGGGCTAAAGAGATTTCTGTAGGGGAATTTCAAACTCAACATTAAGGATATGTCAGACCTTGCTAACCTGAAAACCAGGTAAAGGAACGTAAGCTATGTAATACTGAACTCCTACTATGCCAAAATGATTTGGATTAATTTAGTTCTGAACATTATCAAAGTTTGATAGATACATTGAATTTATCTGTATTGGTCTTTTTCAGCATAGTGCATTTGTGTACTCTCTGTTAGATTCCATGCAGTAGCTGGTTTTGTGGGTTGACTTTGAAGCCTGTTACAGAAATCAGAAAAGTATTTTACGTAAATACTGTAATAAGTAATAAGCAAGTAATAAGTATATGCAAATATGATCCAGGCACAGGTCATAAAAATTTAGAAATTAGCTTTTTTTTTCCAGGAATATGTATTTGCATATATTCAAGTATATACTCATTTCAAATCCTTTTATTTCCAGGCTTCATAATTTTCAAAGTATGAATTAATTATTGCCTAGTAGTAAGTATGGCTAAGGAGATTTTTTTATTAAGCCTGCAAAGAGTGGACCTGGCTGTTTTTATCTTTGGTTTCGTATGTTGACAATTTTCTCTGTGTGACTGCATAGAGCAGTGAAGTAGGGTTACCACAGTCTTAACCAAATTTCTAAGAGAAAGGGAGCTTAAATTAAGCAGAAAATATCTTATGCTCTGTTCACAGAATTACTCTTGGCAGATAGGATGAAAGAAATCCCCAATTTGTAGTCCTGATTTTCCTTGGAATGCTATTTCAGGCAAAGTATGCTTCATTCAGAAGAGAGAGTTAGAAATTTTAAACAACCTTCCTTGTAAATATTTCTGAACATCTTCTGCCTTTCTTAAGTTATGTTATCTCCTTAGAAAGAAAAGGTAGACTTCTGCAAAGCTTCCTCTTGTCCAAAAATGTTAGTCTGATCCAATCTATAAGTGGAAATACCGCCACCTGATCTGTGAGACAAGATGTAACAAAACGTGTCCAAAATTTCAGATGATTCAACTCTATGTATGGATGTTAGGTATTTACAAACAGTTGTTTGTGATCAGGACATAGAAGCAGTCTAAAACGCAAAAAATACTTACTGAATGCATGTGGAAAAATATTAATTTGTGGGTTGTATTACAATATTATCACTTGTTACTGGCTACCTATGAACAGTTCCTTTTCACATTGAAAGTATATTGCTATTTAATTAGATACAATTACTGTTAATTAGAAAGGTAAAAAAAAATCTGTATCGGCAGATGGTAGAGTTTTTGGATTCTAACTTGGTTTTATATAGGTGAGACTAATTGCAGTTTTCAGCCTCTTCAGTGGAAATCCCAAAAGGCAAAAACAAATATTATTGTAGGTTTTTAGTACAGGTGTATAGCTATAACTCAGATAAGATGATCTGGGAATTGCTTACAAGGAAGGACAGCTCCCCACAATCTGACATTCTCTATGTTTTTGGAGAACTAAATCTCACACTACTTGAGTGATTTTGCCAGAATAATCCCAGTGCTTTGTCTTTGTGCCAGGCTTCTCACTGAGAGCACCGAGCTGCTGAGACGGAATTCCTTTTTGAGCTCTGAGGCAGGCAGGGGGACGATTCTCACTGTTATCCCACTGCTTCTTTAGGAAGCAGAACTATCCAGTTCTGGTTTTGTGGAATGAAAGTGGGAGCAGAAACCACCACCTTCTCAGTCTTCAACTGAGTATGTGGAAAAATTGTCTGTGGCCAGTCGCTGGACGTTTGCAATTTGGGAGCTGGGCTCTGGCGGCGGCACTGAGAGCAAGCAAGGCACCAACGTCGGCACCCTGAGCTGGCTGGCAAGCGCGGAGCCCCAGTGTCTGTGGGGCTGTGGAAGGGCTGCCAAGGGAAGGCGAGGGCCAGCAACACCTGGCAGTCCTGGCACCTTTCGTGTGGGAGCAGGCGCTGGACGTTTGCAATTTGGGAGCTGGGCTCTGGCGGCGGCACTGAGAGCGAGCAAGGCAACAATGTCGGCACCCTGAGCTGGCTGGCAAGCCCGGAGCCCCCGTGTCTGTGGGGCTGTGGCTCCCTTGGGCTCTTACAAAGATGATGCAGCCAGATCATGGATTGCCAAGGTTTTTATGTATTAGCACATCTTATGCATTTCCTGTCAGGGTTAACTGCTTTGTGAGTGTATCATTGCTGACAATCAAACACATTTAGGACTGCCAGTAAACATTCTGTTTTTGAAAGCATACGGTGCCATATTTCCTGGAATGGAATTGTCTCACTAAGATGCCCGTGGTATGATAAAACAATTCATTTGAATAACATGTTGTAGTGGGACTCTTACACTATATTTTTGATTTGTTAAATTCCTGTTATGGGCTTTCAACAGTTGTCTTAATTAAATACGTCCTTATTAAAGAGATTATAAAGCAGATTAAATCTAGTTCCTTTTTCAGCTTTTAAATTGTATAGAAATAAAAGAAATTGCTTGATTTAGCATGTGTAGACTACAGTGTCTATTTGTCATAGCTAAAGTAGAAGTATTCAAGTAAGATAGACTGTAAATAGTGATTTACAGAAAGGCATAGTAATCCAAGGTGCCTTAATTTAGTAGGTATCTAACTTGCTCACATAGCTCCTCAAATCCAGATTTAAATTTCCTGAGACATTGTGAGTTGGGTTTCACAATTAGATATAATCTCAGTTTTTAGGTTGCAGTGTAGTTCATGTGTTCTGTAGTCATAATTATTCAGTTATATTAGAAGTTTTTTCTGTTGTATTACACTGTGTGTCTGGAATACGCCTTTCCTGAAAATCCTCTTCCAGGCAACTCTGCATCTTCCATTTCAGATTTCTTCGTGACTCATTTCACTACTCAATGGAAAAATAACAGCATGGGAAGGAGCCTGCTTCACACAGGAAAATAGTTGGAAAGCTCTCTGCTTTCTTACAGCAAAGGAAGGCAATTTGTATTCCGTGTTAGAACGCATCCTACTGAGGTGCATTCCTACATTGCCAATGAAGGCATTATGGTAAATATTATTGTTACATAAAGCTATGCAACCAACCATATCTATCCCTCCCACTTCGGGGAGAACCTGGTAAGTTTTGCCAGTCTCTGTATCAGCTTTATGCAAGGTGGTGTGAGGGTCAGGGCAATTAAATCAGCCCTATTCTCAGCAGAGAGGAAAAACAGAGAATCCAGCAGCTTGGTAAATTCAGTTTGTGGTGAAAAGATTCAGAAACCAGAAAACTTCTCTGCCTTCTGACACACGTTGTCATTTTGAGATTTATAGTAAGAGGTAAACCCAAGTAATATACTTGAAAAAAATTTGCTTCATTTATAGTCGCACAGAAGAGCAAAACAATTCCTTTTAAACTTCAGCACTAAGAATGAATAAATTGAGTTAAGGATAGAATAAATTTAATTTTTCTTTATTCTGACAAAATATATAACATTTAATATTGGCAGAATGGGAGTTGAACATTAATGTTAAATGCTGCATGCAATACAAAATGCATTACAGGATCATTCAACATCTTCCCTCTAGAATATCCAAATACATATCAATACAGAACCCCTTGTTGCTGATCTCTTTGTGTCTCTGCTGTATGTTTTGCCACCATGGGCCCATGAAATTAGGCATACAGATAATGTCCTTAAAAGAAATGCTAAATCTTTGCAAATAACCTACAAAATAGAACTCCCACTGTTCAATACATCTTCACACCATCTGAATGCAGTTAGCTGAACTTATTAGCACACTTCAATGTTGAGCCATAGTACTTGTACTTAGTCACTATTTAATAAATTAAGGTTCCTTCTTGATCTCCAAAGTGTCATGCCTGTAATTTATCTAACTAGACACACTTTCATAATCCATCAAGATTTGATGGCAGCTTTTAAAATTAGAACCATTAGAATATCTTAAAAGTTTCCCTTCATACATACCTTTTCCTGTTGCCTCATTCATTCATTTTTATGTCTCAGAAAATAAATGTTCAACTGATTTGTCATAGTCTTAATCATTCAATATGGGGACTTATAAGAAAGACAGAGAAAGACTTTTTGCCAAGGCCTGTAGTGACAGGACAAGGGGCAACAGTTTTAAAGTGAAAGAAAGTAAATTTAGGTTGGATATAAGGAAGAAATTTTTTACTATGAGGGTGGTGAGACACTGCAAGAGGTTGCCCAGAGAAGTTATGGATGCCCCATTATTGGAAGTGTTCAAAGTTAGGTTGGATGGGGCTTTGAGCAGCCTGGTCTAGTGGAAGGCGTCCCTGTCCATGGCAGGGAGGTTCGACTAGATGATCTTTAAGGGTCCCTTCCAACCCAAACCATTCTATGATTCTAAATGTGATCCTCCGTTGTAAAATGAATTTAATATCGTCTTCTTGTTATCCCTTCAAAAGAGTACAGGACCTTATTTGGTGGACCTGTAATCAGCCCTATATGTTTATACTAAAACAGTGTTTTAATACTGTGGACAATAAAGAACAGGTATGGCTATAAACATTCAGGTCATGAGTATCAGGATTTGGCACTGCCTCTAGTTTTAGAAAGATGAATTAATTGCTATGAATCACCTAAAAGTATCTTGTAGAAATATGTACAGAAATAGGAAGTTCAGTAAAATTTTCCAGAATCTGATGAACTGGTTGGGATATGCTGTTAAATTCCAAATATCTTAGTTTTCAAGAGAGTTTCGTGTTTTGAGAGCATTAGTAAATTTAATTACTAGTGTCTTATTAAATGTTTATCTGATACAACTTGGTACTTTCTCTTGTAATATATTTTCTTCGTGGTACCTACAGTTGACAGAACTCATTTGAAATTATATTTTTCGTTTGATATTCACTTCACCAAAAGTTTCAAAAACAACTCATAAATTTCTATTTACAGTTTTTTCATACCCAGTTGTCTTTGATGACGTCTACCTCTTCTCTCCTGCTTAAAGTACAGCCAACCTTTTTTCCCTAGGTGAAACAAAACTTTAATTCCTCCTAAAAAGGAAATACTCTCACTAAAAAAGGGAGCTGCAAGAAGGCAACAACATGATAAAATATTTGGAGTTTGGTTTGTAGACCAAAGAAAACATTAATGATTCTATGATTCTATTGGTGTTGGGTCGATGGTTGGACTTGATGAACTTAGAGGTCTTTTCCAACCTTAATGATTCTATGATTCTATGATTCTAAACAAATGCAGCTTCTAGTGCTGCTCAACCAATTTTCTGAATCAACTCCCGTGTTAAGTAAGAGGCCAAATTATAACTGGCCTTCCTGAAAATGCATTTACCAAACCAGTCATTTTGAATTGCAGTCCTAAAAAAGGACGGTTTACTTTAAGCATTTGTGTATTCATGAAATTTCTTGAATATATTTAATTTAAAGCTGTGGTAAAAAGTCTTCTTGCTTTCATGGAATAATAATGGCACTTTCCCATATTTGGTCATGTTCTTAAATGCTTTCCTGAACTGCAGTTTGTGTCTGAAAGCAGGAGATGTCATTGGGGACTGCTGGTAATGGGGCAGTTTTCATGTATTATGTGCATTTTTGCAGGATTGTGACCTTAGGTATGTGGTTTTGGGTGTATCACGTTCTTTGTTATACATGTGCAATCCCACATACTTTAAAAGGATTTGGGGACGTAACAGGTAAAATTTGAGTTTATTTACTACAGCAGTTTGAACTAGTCTTTGTTAGTATCAGTAATTACTCACTGTTCAGCAATGTAATGCAGCATTGTGTTATCAGCTTAATGAAATTATTACTTTAGTTTACGTGAGAAATAGAAATCTTAATCACTTACAAGGACAGATTCCAGTAGAAGTTCATAAAAACCTGATTTAAAGCTGATTTAAAGCACTGTGTGTCAGCCAAAATCGATATAGATATTACTAACCTGAGAACAGATTAGTAAGTGATGAACAAAATAAACCTCTCTCTTAAGATCTTCTTAAAACTATGTGTCGCATGCCAGTCTCAAACAACACCAGAAAAATTTTGCACAGTATTTTAGATCCAGATTTCATTAGGACAAACTCAGAGAAAAATGTTATTTGCCTTTCGTGATTCCAGCCTTACACAGAACTCAAGTATTTGGCCTCTCTTTTTTCATATTAACTATGTTTTGGAGTTTAAACTCAAGTCTGAATAGCAGTCATTGTATTATTTGTTCTATTATTTGTAGTTATGCTTTTCAATTTACGTGCTTTATAAAGATGAAAAGGTCATCTTAATTTTTTTATTTCTTTTTTTTTTAAAAGATCGTTAAGAATGAATGCTGACAATGGAGCTAAGGGATAGTGCAATAGGTCTGCATTGTTTATGCAGTAATCTTTCCGAGATATCTCCATTCCTTTCCTGTTTGCCATTACCAATAAGGAGATGTGCCTGAAATCATCATGACTATTTTTACTTGTGACCTACTTGCTTTCAAATTTGCTATCATTTCATTGGGAACACACATTCATTGACGTAAGATAATAAAGTAAGCTTGTTCAAGATTTTCTTAGTGGACTTCCAACCCAGGTGCAATTCAATATTTGAACAAGTTTGAAACTTAGATTTACTTGATTAAAATTGCTGCTTTTGATCATAAGACAGGGAGGCGTAAGTTTGGCATTTTCGTAAGAAGCCAAATTCTGCTTGAATGCATGAAAATATAATTGCTCCGATTAGTGTCACTGTGAAAATAAGTTCTGATTAATTTCATTGTGAAAATAAAGGGAAGCTCATGATTCTGATAATTCTGGGATTCTTCTGGTCCTGAGTTTAATTTGAAGCAATGTAATTTCACCTGGAAAAAGAATGAAGAATGTTTTCTCACAAGTCTTGCTGAGTGAAAATGCTATTTTTCTGCTACCTCTTTCACAGGTATCTTGAAAGTACGACAAGATATATTTTCTTAGGAAACTCACATCTGAGTAGCTATTTTATATTTGCTTGTGTTCATATAAGCAGGAGAAACCTATTTTTTTCAACCTACAATTGCAAAGAAGTATTCTTTCTAGCACTACTTCATATGCTAAAATGTAAGAAAGGAGAAAAGAGCTGGGAAAAAAAGCTTTGTGTTTGAAAACAAAGTCCATAATCAGATTTCTGAAGACGGAATTAAAAAAAAAAAAATTAGGTTACTTCTGTAATAGTTCAATCATGCTATCAGTATCTGTTGTTTACTCTTCCTAATTTGTAGTCATAATATGTAATGTCTGCAATTCCTATAATTTCTCATTATTACGATGATAGGAACTGAGCTATTCACTTGCTTTTCAAACAGTATTTTATGTAAGTCTACCAATGTAATCAGAGGACTACCTACCATCCTTGGCTTACATTTCTTGGCTGTGAAGTTCCTTTACTAAGCAGAAAATAGAAACTCTTCTGAATAGTTTCATAGTAAGAATTAACAATGCAGCCATATGTATGTAAATTTTATGGATTTAGAACAATCTCATGAAGTAAAACAAATATGTCTGATAAGAAAACTATACTAGAAAAGATTGGTGTATCTCTTGTCTCTCGTTGATTGCCAATAGAACACTTTTATGTTCTGAATTCACATCACCAAGCTATTATTTTGACAGGTCCTAGATGAAATACACTCCAGATATTTTTCCTTTAAGAAAGTAACTTACAAGAAACAGATTTATTCTTTGCTTTGCTCATAAGTTTCAGGCACATCAAAAATCCCCTTTTATCTGACTTCAGATTGTGTTGGTTGTCAGTCTCTTTACGGTGGTTTAGATAGCATTCTTGCTTGTCAACTTTATTAAAGAGTAATCTGAAATAGCATAAAGGAATTTCATACATTTCCAGAACTATACAATGGTAAGATATGTCTACTATGAAACTTGAGATATGCATGTAATAACTTTTACTGGTATGCAAAATAAGGTCATTCTATAACCTGAATCTCTGTAACCATTTCAAAATGACTTACAAAAGACTCTTAATGCACTCTGGGTATCTGCAGGCAATTCATGTGTATAAGGAGAATTCTTGCTGAGTATGTGAGATTGGGGAATGGGTTTCAAGTAGGCCAGATCTTGCCAAAAGGTTGTACTTGATTTAAAAGACTGCATGTCTTTATGGTCTACTTTAAATATAACATTCTATAAAACTGAAGAATATGTAAGAAATGTCACTATTTATTGAAATAAAATTATTGAACTATTGAAAATAGTCAGTTTGCATATTGGTAACTCTAAGGCAATATAATAACTTTTGATAATATAAAATTTCACCTATAGAGCATATTTTTAGGTGTATTACATATTTGATAAGTGTGAGAGAATGCAAGGCTGTCATTTCTGGACAGCGCCTTGATACTTGGGCATGCCCATGTTCTACCAGTGGGAGAAAAGGAAGAAATACTAGAGAAATCACTGCACGCTTTCCCCTTCTGCCTCTCCTGTCAATTGTAAGGGTAATGTGGAATATACTAGTGCTTCAACATAGTAAACACATCTCCATTGAACATCATGCACAGAGGGACTTTCCGAGTGTTCCCAAATGTAAGCACTTTTGCCTTTTGGAAACTTCTTCTCTAAACTGTTGTTGTGTATAGTGGGTCTCCAAACGTTTCCCTTAGTTTTATCCTCTTCCTTTGCATAGGAACACACATATTGCAAAAGGATGATTTTGTCCTTGGTCTACAAAGTAAAAGGATGGAGATCTTCAAAAGGAACAACGTGCTGCACTTATATATGCTGTAAGATCACAGAATGGAAATGTTGTTCGTAAGAGAATGAAATATACAATAGCTAATATCGCAGGAGAGTATTAATTCCTGAAACATGTCAGTGGAATATGTGCTCCCAAGGTACAGGCATGAACTTACCCAATGGCGTGTATTACTTTGGTATTGACGACTGAAGAATATGCCTCTTTCTCACCTCTTGCAAAAATGTAGCATCATGGAGGTGATTTTTCTCTCTGATGGTGAATATTTGGTGCGCCTTTATTTGGTAATCTGCCCAGTTGTGCCAGGCTCTGCTAAAAAGAGATAGTTTTACATGATATAAAAAAACCAGAAACCTGACTTAACACAAGTATACCGGGGGGGGGGGGGGGGGGGGAGGGGGCGCGGGGAGGTAATTTTGCCATCATTGCCTCTAAAGTTTGATTATCTCTGAAAGCACGGTTTAATGACTGTGGAATAGTTTTCTCCTTGGAGCCTTTTTAAGATGGTAACTCATTACTCTTTATCAGACTCCAGAAGTAAAGAGGTAGTTTGACACTAGTGTTACAGAAATGTAGGCAGATGGGTTAAGGGACTTCTCCAGTGAAGATGGCATAAAACCTAGAATCCATAAATGAAGTGGTTGATCTACTGGAGGCAACAGTTTTAAACAAAATGTTCAGGCTGCTAGACCATTCTACCTTAGTATGTAGGTATATTGCTTTTTGTGTGGATACTTAATGAACACACAGATAAGTACAAACATCCACCCAAATAAAATTGAACAAAGATATAGTAATCCTTTTTTTTAGCCTCATGCATTCATGTTCTGAAGAATTAATATTCAATGTATGAATTTGCTGAAGAGTAAATCTTTAAAGGAATATATTTCTTTTCCCTCCTAGCATGATGCTATTTTTATATAAGGAATATTTGTTCACATCACTATCTGTGATGGACTATGATGTCCATCTGTGATGGACTATATCCAGATACCCAGATAGGTCTCGGCTACTGACAGTATTTTCAAAGGAGTCTGAAGACTCTGAATGCTTCTGGTTTTAGAAAGTTTAACTGTAACCGCTGGACCATGCCTTATGGAAATGTATACATTCATATAAATTAACTTTTTCTGCTAACCTGATGACAGATTCATTTGTACTGAGTTTGAGAAGAATTTTGGTGGGGTGCACAAAGAATAGAGATGTGACCCTGTGGTTACTTATGGAAATTCATTAGTACTGTGGAGTTTGTTTCTGCTCTTCTTGCCCTATGTAATGTCAGAGAGTTGGAATATGCAGGATCCTCAACAGAATTATGGTTTCAGAATTTATCCTGAAGATGTCATAAAAGTAGAATTCTACTCCTTGTCTATGAACTTTGTCAAAAGCAATAAGGTTTTCATCATTTCTTTGGGACGAAAGGCTTACCAGAGTGTCTAACAATATAGCCATTTTTTATTGTACCATTAGGCCATTTCAAAATGATGTGACTGTAGTTAGTGGGAGAGAAAAACAGTAGCAGTTACACTGTAGTAGTACAAGATGGTACCGCAGAGCTTATTTTCATTTCTAAGAAAGTTATCCCCTAACAATAAAGAATGATAAAAGCTTCTCTTATTTTTTAATTTCAAGACAAAAGCTAAAGTAAAAATAAATTTATAAAAGCCTCTTTTCCCATCAAGTTAATCTTATCACATTGTAAGTAGTGTTTATTTTTTAATTAGGACAAATATCATTTTACTGCAGTGAGTTCCTTGATTGGAGTTTAAGGAAATTTCACCTTTGAGCTGTGAAATACACAAGCAGAGATTTAACAAAAGGGAGATGTATGTGTCTATGAAATATGGGTAGTTCACTGCATGCAGAAGTAAGAAGTGCTTCTTGCCATGTAAGTGAACTGAGAAGACTGTGGTATTAACATTTTACAAGGGAATTTGATTGTTCCAAAAAAACTCTGGGGACCAGGGAGCATAATTTCATATTGGATGCTTCCTTGAAGATATCACAGCCTTTCTAAAGCAGAAGGAAATGAATGTGTTGCTGTTTGCTTGCTCTATCATTATTTCCATATTTATTTTTACATCTAAAATTCCAAGAAAAAGGAGCTACCTCTTTCAGGCATTTGAAAGCTTTATTAAAAAAATAAATAATTTCTAACTAGAAACAGATGTGGTCAAAATGCAGATGTATTCGAGGGGAGAAGTAGATCTAATTTCTTAGTTTAAACAACAGCTCAGATGGAGTGGATGAAAAGATTGATCCTAATCTCCAGCATAACAGTGGAAGCTTAAAGGAAGTCCACTGAATGAAATGGTATGGATTAACGAATCGATACTGCTTTGGGGTAAAACCTATTCAAAGTAAGTGGGGACAAAATATATTGACTTCATCTTTAAATGTATTTGAAAATTTTGGGGTGACTTTTCCTTTAAGCAAAGAATAGTGGACAGATAGAACTGATTATATTTTAAATATTTATATGTATGTGTTGTTCATGTTTGTTTTACACCATTGGAGTTATTCTTTATTTATATTGGGATGAGACTAGACTAGACCGATGTTTTAAAATAGGCACATACACTTTGAAATTCCAAAACGGATCTGTAAATAAAAAGATGGACAGATTAAAAAACATGATTAGAACCTGGCATAGTAAAGGAAAAAAGAAAGTTAAGAGCCTTTAGTAGTTTCTCCTGAAGTCAACTGTGAAACTTACAATCACTGTTATTTTATCATTGCATAAGTATTCATTGGTTTAAATTTCAGCGAATTCTATTCCCCTGGTTTTGTCAGTTTATTTGGAAATTTCAATTCATTTAGAAATTGCTATATGGAAGAGCATGATTGGTTTTAATGTTGCTGTGTGCTGTAGTCCCCTTACACGGCCTGTCAGTATTTTGGCTCAGGTGTGTTGAGAAGGGCTTCTGGCCCAGCCTTTCTGTATTGTGTTCAGGGGTGGAGTAGTGGAGTGTAGGTTCAGCTTTGGAGCTGAAAACTAGACAAAGGCCACAGTGACAACTCGTCCTGATTTTCAGAGGCTAGAAAGAAACTGATGAAAAAAAATCAGAGACGCTCTGAAATCTTCCTTTCTATGCTCTTTTTTTAAAATTAGTTTCTTCCCTGAAAAAATACATGATCTCTATGTGAAACATTATTCCTCAAAAACTGGTCATAATATTCAACTCAGTTGTTTTGTACCATGAGCGCTCACTAAAGTACAGTACATTTATGGTTCCATCTGGAAAGAATCTGCAGTAATGAACTCATGTTGTTGTTTTGCCAATTTAACACTTCATGAAATACTGAAGTGCCTCTTGCATGTTCAGAAAGGATTTCTGCTAGTGATTTTGTGAGAAGCAATTCAAATTGAATACAGTAATTTTGAACTGTTTGTTTAATAATATGAAGAGCAATAATAACAATCATAAAATCATCTGTGCTTATATATTAACATGGAAAGAATCAGAATTGATGTAAGAATGACTGAGTGCCTTCGTCCCTCCGTGTGTGACCACTGGCTCCAGCAGAGCCACCAAGCTGATTTACACCTCTGAATGATCTGGCCCTTTAGATCTCCACAAATTCAGGCTATTCATATCAGCTGTTTGTTTTGTGTATAATGTTTTCCAGAGCTGAATAAATATCATTAAAAAAAATGAGCTGGTGAATATTCAGTTGAATCCTAAATTGAATTCACATCAGCCAGGCTAGTGGCCTTTCATTTGACTTTCAATTTGCTCTGAAGAGTAAGTTTTACTTGCATGAATGCGGATAGAAAGTGAATGCTAAACTGGCTTGAGTACTTGCCAAAAGTAGACTTGATTTTATTCTAAGTGGAGCTGATGTAGATCAGGGTAGCAGCTCAAGAACCAATGGAATAAAAAAGTGAGAAGAGAATCAAAGTAAATGGCTTTTAATACATCACAAAGACATAGCACACTTTACGAGATTATGTGCTCTGTGGCACTCTAGGAACACAATTTCCCAAAATTACTAACTAATATTTGCTATGTGTCTAGGATCTAAATCACAGTATGACTGTACAAATACAGCTATTTCCATTAGTATTTACCAGTATTCCATTAAATTACAGAAGAGTAAGTTTAGAACTGACTCTTCTTTTTTTGAAGGAGAAACATTGCTTGGCACTTCCCATATCACAAAGATCAAATGTTCAAACTCATTCCCGCTTGTAGCTTTTTTTTTTTAAGCAGTAAGCATACAGCAAAAATTACTTCACATGGCTTCCTCAAGTTCTTTTCATTCTGAGGAATGCTGTTTTGTAATATTAAAATTTCCCAAGTATTTTAATAGCCAATTTTAATAGTTTTATTTAGTACAACATGTCCTTATATGCATACACTTTCTGTCCTTTGTATGTGTTCAGGCTTACGACATAAGCTATCTCCTGGTTCCATAAGGGTATAATTAAAGTACTGTTTTAAATTACAACATGTTTGAACCTCTATTTTATGAAGGACTACTCATTTTCCTTTTTGATACTATATACACTGAAGTCATCTGGGATGCTCAGGTCAGCAACCTACGGTTTAAGCCCAAGGGACAGTTTCAGTTAAAGGACCACAGCATAGAAATGTGTTCTGTTTTTCACTGAAACTTTTTCACTTTTAAATTGTCAAGATCTTTTTGATTTCCCAAACGTATTTTCTACAAAGAAGCAAAGAGTGAATGGATATAAGAATTGTTTTATTTACTTCTTGTTGCACTTGTTTTATTTTGGAGATTTCTTGGAGATTGAGTAGTAAAGACCGGTTTTAATATCAGACATCCTTCAGTGAATTTCTTCTAAAGTAATTGCATATGCAGTATGTGTGTATCTGCATAAAGGTGTGTAGATATATTTTAGGTTACTAGTTATTTAGTTTATGAGATGATAGATATAGAAAAACCCACAAGCCACGTGGATGGTTAGTTTGCATATTCTATATAGACTTAAGTATAACCATACATACTGTGTGTTCTTTCAGGTATGAACTGTCTTTTCTACCTGTGTTTTCAGGTTCCACAGCAGCTACATTATTGCTCATCACAGGAATTCTGAAGTGCTGCTAAATTAATAATAAATAGTGGTGGGGATAGTGATGATAATAATAGTAAGGATAGAATGATTTAAAGCAAAATCTAAGACTTCAGGCATCGGTGTGTTGTCAGGGTCTCTTGGGACATTTTTTGGACAATATTTTCCATGGGGATTTATGACTACATGGCTTTACTGTGTCGCCCTACCAGTTGAATAGGAAATGTCTATGATAAAGAAGTATAATAGAGATGTAAATGCAGCAGGTAAGCCTGGCATGCATTTGACAGCACTGGAACTGTTTGCCATCCCAGATTGGCACCATCTGGATTGCACCATTCGTAATGGGATCATATGTGTACATGCAATTAGTTTATGTCAGTAGCTGTGGGGATTAGATGAAATTATGGAGCAGTAAATGCTGCTTTGAAACCAGCTTGATTTTGTAAACTCAACTTGAAAGCCACTATAATTCTGGCAATTACCCTGGGACTGCTGGGCTTAGAGGCAAAAATAGGACTCTTACACCCATAACACATCATCACCTCTTCTCCTGGAGCTGAAGAGCTTCTTAAATGCAAGGTGATTTGGGGGAGGTGTTTTTGTAAAACTGGAGGAGTATGGAGTGGGAAATCAGAAGCTGAAGATAGATTGATATAAGGGAGGACTGGTGAGAATGATGACCCGCAAGGCTTACTGTGACAAAAGAGAGGTGGCAAAGGCTAGAAAGATGGGAAAAAAAAATCTTTAGAAGTGATTTTTTTATTAGTGTGAGAATTCCTGGCAGAGAGATGTGTAGTCAGAGGAATCTTTAATTAACATCTGCTTGCTTCTCTTCAATGAATTAGCCTAAAATCCACCATGTGGATTAATGATTTTTTTTTTTTAATTATATTGACAATTACTTAATGACTGTTTTCATCTAATAAAAATCAGTCTGGAGTAAACTTAGAGGCTCAGTCACTCTTCTCAAGGGATAACAGGTGAAATTCTGAGATGATGTCAGTAGTGAATCAACTGATGTTGGCACTAAATCTCTCTCAGTGTAGAAATGACTCACAATGCACATCCAAATTGAAATCTCCTATGAATTTGTTCTACTTACCTCTGGGGCTGAAAGGACTGGTCTCTGTGTTCTTTCCAATCTGTCAGAAACTCTATGTCTTTATTATCCATGTTGGACTTTTTTTTAATGGAAAATGTAAGAAAAAAATATTGCTCTTTCATGCAGGTAAGACTCCCTTAGTGAATAAGCCCCCAGTCATACCACTTCAGGACTCTTGGAGAAACAATATATCTGCATGTAACAATAGTCTGAAAGTATTTGCTTCAGGGATCCAGGAAATGAACACACATCTATATGCACACATATATATAAAGGCAGAACAGTTTTCAAAGGAATTATTGATAACAAATGTAAAAAAAATCTTTGAACATCAAATACTGTAGATACTGAGATTTTCAAAAGCCTAAGGACTTAAAAAGCAAGTGTTGGGCTTTCTGTGCCATGGTTAAAAAGTTTCTATACTGGTGGCTCTGATACTCAGAGAAGTATGAGTATATAAGACAATTTTAAGAAAGAGTATTTCTGAGTAACAATATTAGTTTTTCTGCACTAGATACCTGATAAAAATTGTATCTCTACTTAAGCATTAAATGTTTCTATTTGTAAAGTGTACTTTATAAAGCTTTTAAAATAATTTCCTTTAATTTCTTCACAGACAGTGAACTTAGAGAGGTAAAAATAAGTTCAAATTAAAAAAAAAAAAGAAAAAAGAGAGGATTCAGTACAAACCCAACAACAATAATGAATAGGAGAATTACAGCATAGTACAAATAGTATAACTTTCCCAAAATAGAAAACAAGTTGCTAAAAGGTTACACATCACAAATGTATGTAACATTCTAGTGAACTTTTTCCTAGATTGTATCAGTAGTGATGAATACTTATGGGTTTTGATATGAGGCTTGTTGAAGGAGATATATTACCTCTGAAGTTGATTATATGTAATACTTTATTTCTATCTTTTAATGATTTTTGTTTGTTTGTTTTCAAATTAATTTACTTCAGGGTGATGAATTGAAATTGCAAAAAAAAAAAAAGAGGGACAACTACTGTAGTTATAGTAGCAAGAGAGTAGATTAATGCTCTGCACAGGATCACCCAATAGCTGAATTAAACACAAAACCTTATACATGCACTGCATATACCCTGATTTGGTTTTAAGGTTTAATTTTTTTTATCCATCACTGAACTGATTTTTTTTTTTTCATGCTTTCTTCCAATGTGAGAACTTTCTTTCTAAAGATGGTGTGTAAAATTGATAAATTATATGAGACTGCGTACAAGTAAAAATACACACGCACATACAGTACAAAATGATGCTTATTTCCCTACCCTGGCACATCTTGCTGGACCCAGCCATGGCAAATTATCTTCTTAAGACCCTATAAATGCTGACTTCTGCAGCAATATCCCCCTTTTACATACTTTGTAAAGGTGAGTATAGACAGAGATGGCACAGTGGAGTGCCATATTGATTTATTCCAGCTGGTCCAGCGATGCTGGCTTACAGGATAGCCACAAAAGCTTGCTACACAGGTTTTATTGCACAGCTGTAAGCCAGGCAGGTATCTTCATTAGCACCGCGCTGGGCGAGCCAGGTGCCAGCTTGTGGCATGGCTCACAGCCATGTCCCTTTGTTGTTCCCAACCTCTTGTTCATCATATGTCCCTGAGGAAACTTCAGGAAGAAGCCAGTTAGAGACTTCACAGGGAAGAGAAACAGCCAGTAAGAATGAAAGCAACAATAACAGCAGATAGTACTTTCCAAAGAGTGCTATGGTTCCTATTCAGTGCAGTCAGATTTCATTTTCATGAAAACTTGACTGTGGGTATAGAGGAAAAGAAAACACGTCTGGGTCTTGGCCCAGTACGGGACTGGGGATACAAATGGAACTTTTCAGAGAGTGCTGTTCTTTCAACTGGGCTTACCATTGGCTGGTTGTTACAATCCTTCCTTCTGCTCAATGTCATTTAACATCTCTCTTTACCTTGATTTCCCTTTCCCTCCATGTCTTCTCACCCTCATATGACTAATTTAATTTTCTTTCCAGCACCCTAATTTCCTCCTAACTCAACTCACAAATTCAGATGAATCATGTAATTTGTACAAACCCAGTGTTCACTCTGCTGTGGCTGCTGTTCCCTTTCCCCACACAGTGTCAATCCTTTCTCTTTAGATTGCAAATATGTTAGGTACAAATTATCTACATGATCACAGTGGCTACTATTTCAGCACCATCATAATAAACGTGTTGAATAATAATCCAATAAAAGAGTTTAATCATGCCCCACAGTCATGCCAAATGTATTTCACTTATAAGTTAGTTACATTAGAAAAAACAAATAAATAGGTATAAATGACTCCGTGTGATTGTGGTCATGTATGCATTCACATTTCTGTGTTAAAATATGTCTCTGTAATGTACATACATGTGTGCAAATTGATACAGGCACCATATTCCCATTACATACTAGTTTTCTTTTGAAAGAAAAGCTGATCATATTGTGATTCACAATCAAAACACTGTACTCTCAAAATACTTTCAGAATAGACTTATCCTTAGTAGGTTCACAGTTTACAACTGTGTGTTTAAATAATAAAATAAGGGTGCTGAATTTTTGTTTTTCTGTGAAGAAGACAGATTTGCCTTTCTGAAAAGAAGAAATAAATAAAGAGAGAAGGAATTTATATGCAGTGCATATATATATGGATATCAGCTTAAAAACACAGAGGTTTTTTTAACCAGGTCCAGGAACCTAAACCTTTTTTTCTGGGAATAAAAAAGCATATACAAAAAAAACATATAAGCCATAAGCTTTAGGTTCCTTCTTGTGGCAAAATATAACTCCCCCTCCCCTGCCATTTTTGAAGCTGACATCCCACTATATCAGACAGCTTTGTGTTTGGTTATTCTGTGTTAAGAATAATGCATTGTAGGTATATAGCCCGAGAATGAAGAGCCATCCTGGACATACTAGCACTGAAACCTCTGGAGGGAGAAATGTGTGCCTTTTACTATTTTTGCTGAGAGGCTTTAACTCCTCCCATGACTTTTAATATTCAATATTGTTATTTTGAAATTACAGTAGTTTACTTAAAATCAAATACAGTACTTTGTGATAAAAGTAAGAAAAAATACAAGCCTCACTTAAATCCTCTTATTTCCATAATTATTTTCCTATGATTTTGCTATAATGATCTCATTCATTTTTACAAGATATGCAGAGCTCAGAGCACATATACCACTCTATATTTTTACTGCCGTCATCATGAAAAATTGTATTTACTGGGAGAAGTGACATTTTTTGCCTTTTGACAAATTCATGGAAATCTCTTTTTTTACTTGCAAATATTTGCAAAGTAGGAATTGATACCTTTGCACAGATCTGCCTTGTGAGGTGCTATGACACTTTGAAGTTCTTTGATAATTTTATTTAGTTTGTCACACTCCAGGCTGTTTAAATATACTCGGGCATGTTGATAGACTTATAAAACTGGCTAGCAGGGCTGTCTGTGGAGTAGAATTCATTATTCTGGGATTGGATGTAATGGTTAGAACAAAAGATTGGAAGTTAATAACAGGTATTTGCAAGTTTTACAACAAAACTTAAAACCAGGTGACACTCCAGTCAAACCTGAATGCATAGCTGTCTTTAATGTCCTTAAACATATTGCAGTGCAAATTAACTGTAAGCTGAAGTTAGATGATGTCTCATACTGTCAGTGCTATGCTATTCATTTCATAATGCACGTAAAATTCTTCATGCTGATGAAAAGATTTCTGCAGTGATTTCTGTGGAGCTCAGAGTAAACCACAAGGTCAGGACAGAATAAAGCAAGCAGTTAACAGTGAACCTACCATCATCACTGGTTGCTAGCGTAAAGCTAGAGCCTTTTTAGAAGATTTCTGTGTGGTGGGTGAGACTTGAAGACAGCCTTGGCAAAAGGGACCCTGCTGGAATCCACTGTGGAATATGAATAAAACACCTCTGCATTACTGACAAATGTTACTGTTTTGTGTGGCAGACCGTATGAGTAAAACAGTGAAAATTGTGCATTGACCTTCACAAACCCAAAGTCTTCAGACCTGTGACTGTGTAATTTTTAAATATTTTCAGATTGTAGGAATTATATTTTCTCCACAGAGGTGCTGTGACTAATATAATATGGTGTTCTGTAGTAATTTGCAATTTCTGTCAGATTGGGTATATAAATATATAAATATGGAAAGTATTTGCTTAAAGAGGTGCCAGCAGTGTTTTCTTAAACTTGTATTTATCAGTGTTTAAAAGAGGAATAATTAAACAGACAGATTACTTAGCTGTAGTTACGTACTTCACTGAAGAGCTCCGGGTCTTCAGCTCAAAACTGTAAAATTAACTACCAGGCAGTTAAAAATATGTACCTAGCGCAGTATTTCATATTTAATGGAAATTCATCAGAAATCCATCAGTCAAAACAGACTTGTACAGAAGGAGAAGTATTATTCTGTCACTTTCTAGTTCTTTCTCAGGCTCAGTGATATCAACTGCATAGCTGAAATAGCTGCTATGGCTCTTGTGTTTAATGTAACTAAGCTGTTTTATGCCCTCTGAGAATCTGGGCCATACTCATTAGTGGAAATTGTTTTGCTTTGTTTTACCTCTGGTTATACTATGATATATAGAACTTGAACAATTGGCCCAGAAGAAGTGTTAGGCTACGTGAAATGTCTCTTCACTTGAAGAAAATAATGTTTTTGTTGTTGCCACCATAAATTTGGTTCACATTTCATTTTCCTTTTGGCATGTACAAAAGGCACCTTTCTCTTTTCCATAACAGAAATTGCTTTCTATTGTAGTAAATGCCTGACTTTCGATGCTTCCTGCAAAGCTGAAGGATTCCTTCTGCAGGGAAAATGTCTCATCTGAAAATCATTGCTAGGTCTAATTTATAAAAATGTGTCAACATGACTAATTGTAAGATGAGTGGTGAAGCTTATTATGTGCAGCATAATGCTGACTGTCTTCGCTGAATACGGCAACATATTTCAACTGTGGCAGTAACATCTCAAACCCTTTCTCACAGCAGGTCAGGAAAATAAATGTGATGCTGCTCCAGAATAAATGGCATAAATGGTTCTAAAATACATGACAACTGGCAAATGGATGTTTATTCTGTTTAAGAACTGAATCAAGTTTTAAATATGTATTTCACAGTGGTCATAGTTTTTGTTAGAAATCTTTTCCATTTGCTTGCAATTTTGCTAGCACCTTTCTATAATACTTCCTACTTGTTTTTCTATGTATTTTCTCAGCCTCTTAGGACAAAAGACAACACAATTCTTAAGGGAGAACTGAGTTGCAGCTGTTTCTACTGTGCTGGCATTGCAGTTAAACTACTAATGAATACGTATTCCCCAAGAGATGTATTTCCCAGGGAAATTTTCCTAATCAGCATGAGTTAAGAAGAAGAAAGGGAAAATTAGAAAAGAAAAATCCCCCCCCCCCAAGTTTCTTTAGAAATACTTTAGAAATAAACCTAAACAGACTGCATAGTGTAACAGTGGGAAGACTGTCACCAGGTGTCAAAGGGTTGATAGAACTGACTCCAATCTTGCTCCACTCTTTGCCTTTAACACTCAGTTTTAAAAAGTGCCTCGGTACCATCACCGCTCATCGACTTCAGCAGAATTTGAAGTTTTCACAAAATGTCTAAGAATTACACTGTTCTTTTGGTTTTTGCATAGTTTTCCATAGGTGGTAAGTTAAGAATCTGATGATAAAAATATGACAAATCATTTCTTAAAATCCTTTTTTCTTTAGTTTCTATAATACTTTTTTCTTTAAATCATATCTAAAATATTTTAAATTGAGTTAACATTCAGATGCTTTTCCTTATGTGTGGTTTTTCCTAACCATTCCTTTTCTTTATAGCCTTTCAAATGAGACCTGTCACTCATTTCTCCCTTGTTGCTGTATGAACAAGATCATCTTGCATGCATAGAGATAGATGCTCTTTGCATAGTCAATTTTATTGGACACTTAGGAGTCTCTAAACTTGTGTGACCTTACCACGAGCTGTGAGGATAAAAGTGTATTGTAAAATTATGGAGAAAAGAAAGTCCACACAACTATTCCTGTGGTCTGTACCTGCAGGCAGGTTATAGTCTGTCAGATATAAAGGCATGGGAGGGCAAATGCAAACGAGGGAAGTTGTGGTAGATCAAGGAAAATGGTTAAGCATTGACAAATTATTGTACGTGGAAGTTCAGAGAAAGATTTTTGCAACAGCACCATTTTGAACAAATCTTGTTCTTTCTGAAGATGACAGTCCTTAGAATCCAAAATATTTCACAGTAATACCTTCTCTTTTCAGATAAAAGGGTCCCCAACATCTTTATTTTCTATCTATCATTTAAGACACTCTAGGAGCTTTATCAAAGCTATAGTCTTATAAATTATTTTCACTTCTGGAATGGAACTAGTGGGATATTTACACATCAGGGCTATTAAAATATAGCTCAGATTAACTCTCTGCATGTGTCAAAAACAAGCCTCCTTTCTATGAAGTTTTCAAAAGCTATCACCAAAGGTACTGTAAAAGAAATTAAGCTTCTCAAAAAGTTCTTGTATTTCATTTCTCCTTACAAGCTATTGATAAAGAGCAGTGTACAAATTAATTGCCTGCTGTAATATTTCATCTGTAGGGACGATTGGGGAACATAAAATCTCAAGAATTTCTCAGTATCTTGTGGAATTAAGCTCTAACACTTTGCTTTGCCACCTGGATGGCTTGATAAAGTCCCAGGTTGGCATTTCTTTGCCTCATCAGCTTTCCATCTGCTTCTTTCTCTCATCTGAAAAACACCTCTTCTTTCCATACCCATGTTTTCTCCATGTATTAGTGGTCACTTTTTGTTTTAACCTTTTAAATTCTATTTTATTCAACTATGTAAACAAGCCAACTATTTGGCTAAAAGGACAAAAATTTTAATACCTGTTTTTTGGCTGCATGATTCATTCAGTAGTGGCTTTCTGTAATTCCTTCCAGGCAGAATAGTTTATTACAGAATAGAAGTAATGTATAAAACTCAAAACATTTGCTATGGATAAGCTTCCAAAACTGGCTGCTTAGCTGAACGTCATTAGGTTGGAAATCAGGCTGGTAATCTCACAAGAATGGAGTTTCTCCCTAATTTTTCAATATCTATTGGTTGATTTGGGGCAGATTAAGATACCAGAAAACCAAAATACGTGTTGAACTCCAGATTATAAAGGATGAAACCCGACAATGAATCCTGACATACCTTTATATAAATAGAAAAAAGCTTTGATAGCATTAAGGTAAACTAGAATCTCGGCTGTCTGCCTGCCTGAACTACTAAGAATGTTCTTCCCAAGTCAGAAGGCACTTTTGTACAGGTTCCACATGCACAGAGTGCAGTCTTCAGTTTGATACATCTTTAGCTCCAATCTGTATTGCTTGAAACATCTCTGCTCGAATATAGGACTCAAATCTCACTTAGGTGTGGGTTTATATCACAGGTTTATATCCCAGTGCTGCACCTAGTAAAATTCCTGCAAAACCAGCCTTCATTCTGGGGAAGTAATAATTTGAATCTGTGTTTTTTAGAGTGATCTGTGAATATTTAGATAGGAAAATATGATCCAAATAGAGTTAATGTTATATTTCCTTAAAAATAGAAATTTAAAGTACGGAACCACTAATCTAGAATCCTGTATGAATTATTTATTTTTTATTAAAAAAACCACCCTTTTAATAAGGAAGTCTGCATCTGCATGTTAGGAATGCATAACTACATACAAGAAAATATTCCTCTATGTCACTTTACAAACAATTATATGTATATTCATGCTGGACATCATCTTACAATCACAGCAAGAATAAAAGGTTTAAATTAGTCCTGTCATCCCTGGTCCTTTAGGACCCAAAGACCATGGTGTAATATTAAAAGAAAGATGTTCTTTAGCAGGTGCATGATTTTCCTTAGTCAGTGGACCATTGACTTTCTCTCCTTAAGTTCCATTTTTCTTCAGAGATCTCTAAGGCCCTGAACACATTAAAGGTCTCAGTAGAGAACACCCCAATGTCTATTAAATTTAACAATAACAAGTCCCCAGATGACAGCAATTAAGCTGCAAGGATTTGCAGACAGTTCATGTGGATGCCTTTTCCTTGTTTCAGAGAGAAAGCACTCAGGCAGCAAAGTGAAAATGAACGGAAAATAAAAAGCAGAAGGTTTGCTCTAAACATACTGCACCATATAAAGCCCACTGACTGTGGAACAGCTACTGAGACTATGCTCAGCAGAAGCATTATAAATCTGCATGGTGCAATCCAATGCTCTTAACTCTTACCTGACAAAATATTTCCCAGCTGAGAGTTAGATGATGCATTTCTTGCTTACTCAGATCTTTTGGAAGTTGTATTTGTGGGTGCATTGAGATGTGTGTGGCACCACGTAGAAATTTATAGTTCATCTACACTTCATTTTTGCTAGAATCTGTAGGCGCAGAAGGCGGCAAGAAAGCAGAGGTACTGCCAAAAATGTGCCTTCAGTCTGAGATTTAAAAAAAAAAAAAATTTTAAAGTTTTTGGTAACATAACTAGCTCACTGTGCAGAGTATTTTTACAGTTTGGTTCTGCTTGCTTGCTCAAGATCTCTTTTAAAAATAAAAATCCACTTCATGAAAAAATAATTTTCATAATTATTATTTTATATGCACTAACATAGTTTTATTGTTATGCATATGTAATGGAAAGTGGTTATTCTTGACTCTTGTTAGAGAGCTAGAATTAATTTCCCACTCTCACAGTTACTATAGTAACTGCACTGGGAAGCGCCTATTTGGTTATTTTTATTCTGAAATAACTAGAATTTTCAATGTAACTTCAGCTGCTTCCAGAGTGATGCATGTTAGAGGAAGGAATACGCATCAGCAAATAACGTCTACCCGAGTTGTATATTGATATACCAACAGCATTTTATGTTCATATCCTGGCTTTGTCATAATTTACTGAGGTAGTCAAAGTTCTGTAGGTACAGCCTACAGTGTAGCTGGAGAGAGGACATATGAGGATCTTTTCTTTCACTCAGACCTTTTCTTCACTTTGAAAAAAAATCTCAGATTTGTATTTGAATGAGCCAACTGAATTTACCTAACTTGAGGTGGAACTCTAAGAAAGACAATGGAGCATCAAGGAACCTTGCCTTTATCTCATCTTGCCAATTTATGTGAAAATGATGCATGACACGCAATATTTAGAATTTTGATTCAAGGTAGACAAAGCTGAGACAAACACGTCTCCGACCCACACCTGGTTTACTCAGAGAAAATAGATTGTGTTGGAAATTATTTTGATTTTTTAATATATCACCATACAAACTGGATGGGATTTATCTCACCAGACCTGTTTAATAGACATCTAGTCTTCCTTTGTAAAGAGAGGAGAAGGAACTTTTACAGCTATACGTTTCATATCAAGGTAGGTGTTTGAGAGAATATGAAGTCTGGAAACCTTGGAAATCAGCTTAGCTTAAATGCTTAATTTACAAATGAGATAAAACTGCCCTTAGTATACATAAAAATAATCAGATTTACTTACGAAACTAGTCATAGCTGTTGTGGAGAATATTTAAGGGAAGAGGCATCCCTTCCTGCTTCTCAAGCACCGTGTTTTGCCTGCCTTTCACTTGAGAAGCTGAGAAGTGTCTGTTACAGCACTATCTACAATAATTATTCACTATTTTCTGTAAAGAGTCCTAATACTAGGGAGGCAGATTCTGTCTCTTAATCCTTTGAAGGCATCAATTCTTTGTTGGAGTGTAATGTGAAATAATTGTGCTTTCCAGTTTTTGATTTTCAACACTTTTTCTACTAAGGTGAGGAACTTTTTTTCACCCATTCCATTAATTTATCAATTTAATTTTACACTCCGGTTTCAGGTTTACAGGTATAGGCAATTTTCCTTACCATAATATCAAGTAACTTCCCAAAGTCATGTTTTGTTAAGTCAGTGTTTGAAAATCTGGATTGTATTTTCCTCAGATCTCAGAGAATGAATCTTTTCTGTCTGAGTTCATTAGATTGTCTAGTTTAAATCCTATTTAAGCATGAAAATCCCATAGATAAACTGATGAAGTTTTTAGTAATAAGGAGGATGGAAAGGAATTCAAAAAAGCAGCTGTTCTCATACATTACAAAGAATCAATATTTAAATCAAAGCAGATGATATGAGTTCATTCAATTCACAACCACACGTTAGCAGGAGTTATTTTGGGGATCAATGCTGCAAAGTAAAAATGACTCTTGAAACCAAAAAAGAAAAAAAATCCACAGATGTGCTTCATGATGTCAATCTTATTGAGGATTTCTGGTTGTGTGGTTCTAGAGGTTAAAGTTATTGTTAAAGATCTGTTTCCTTTAAAACTTAACTTCTGTCTTTATTACTATTTTGAAAGGAAGTTTAATTCTTCTGTCACGTCACGTGCTTTTAAAAACATGCCCTGGATTTAAAACTGAGTAGTAAGAAGGAGAAAAGAATCTTTTCTTTGCAGTACTTGGAGTCTGTTTTTGGTTTCATGCATACGTTAAAAACATGTTTTAGCTCCTCCCTGCTTCTCTCTGGCTTCAAGACACACTTTGCTCTTGATCCTGTTGAATCAGTACAAATAGCAATTCACTATGACACAGGGATTTAGAGCTTGGTCACTTGCCGATAGTGTGTTTAGCTAGACTGAAACCCAAAAAGCAAAATGATCCTCTTCTGTTTTAAAAAAGAAGTTGTTAATATACTTCACAAAGTCCTCCTGTGTTGGTCATGTGGTTCTGGTTTGCTTTTTTTCTTTTTTGAGTTGAAAGTAGTTTTTGAGAAGAGAAACATATAGCATTTTTCTTATCTAGAACTCTAGAAATAGTTAATTTTTTTTTTTTTTGGTACCTGAATCCAGAAATTGGTAGAAAAATTGGGTCAAACTGAATTTTTCAGTATGTTTTTGGTTCCTGAATGTTTTTCATACCTTTTTTTCATTAGCAAGTGTTTCATTAGCCATGTAATGGATTGTTATATTTTTGAGCAGTTGTAAGAAAATCAAAGGAGATAAAAGGCTATATTCAGAAAGCTGCCAGGCATAAAGAGATACTCCTCTCATCAAACAGTTCAGTAGTTAGGGTACTCAGTTAGAAAATAAGAGAATTGGTTTTGGTTCCTACAATATAGTAAGATTAGCCATTTGTGTTCTCCCTTTGCAGAGAGTTTTTTAATCAGTAAGGTTTATGCTACTCAGTGATAGGCATCTGGTGGATCTGGTTTGCTTTGTATAAAATAAAGAATGAGGCAATGAGAATCATGGGGGTTTGAGTATTCATGTGGGAAGGTCCTTTCTGTAACCCACTTAACCTTTCTGTAACCTGTTAATAAGAGAGATTCTCACAACGCACAGGTCTCTTATGTCACGTAGCCTGGTGTCTGGGATGTGAAAGGGGTACGGTGGAGGACTGAGTTCCCTCAAGCTGAGAATGGGTATCTACCAGCCTACCTCAAAAAAGTTACCAGAGTTTGTTAAATTCTGTAAACATAGACTCAACTGTTTGTAACTTCCTAAATTGTGAAAAATTCTGACAAACTTGATACTCCTAGAAAAACTACAGCAAAACAAAGCAATGTTCTACACAAGTTTCTTCAGGACATTGTGAGTTAAGCTCTAATAGGTATTTTCAGTGTGTAGGGAGTGGAGGGGTATTTATTTGTTTATATTTCCAGTGTAAAAATCTAAAGCATGACAAGAGGTGAAACTATAATTTGCACATTGCTGTTTTAATAGCATTTAACAATTTTTCTGATGTTTAATACTCTTAAAAACTCATCTTTCATCTAACACTTCATTTGGAAGAGGAAAATATAGTAGACCTGATTGACAATAGTGAGCAAATTACCCCTTAACCAAAACCTAAGACTTCATAGAAAGAACAGTATCTATTTAAAAGGACAAAATGTTATGTCTTCAGTTTTTAAATAGTAATATTAAGCTAATGTATAACACATTATTAAGTTTTCATTTCACTTTCCCAAGAGTTTGAGATGTCCAAAATATTATTTCTTTTCCCCCCACCCAGCTTTTTTCTTGCCACTGAAGTACAAGATTGCATAAAATGGCCAAATTGTTTAATTAATTCTTGGTCTATCAGGCTATTGACACTAGTAAATTAAACATGCTTGGGAAGATTCCCAGACACTGAGGCCGATTGGCACAGATCAACCCCTGTGCTGATAAAGTCTCTTACCTGCCAAAACAGGGTGTCTGGATGTGAATGGCCTTTTGGGAGTCATCACTGGAAAGCTCCAGCTCCCAGCTTAAGCTTGGGAATTATTTGGGAGAGTGCAAATTGGCCTAGGCCAGAAACATTCCCTGGATTATTTTAACAATATACAGGACCATATTTTATTGCCTGAGAATGGTATAATTAACTAGTATAGATGTAGCCACAAATACTGTGTGGAAGAAATTTCACTGCCAAAGCATTGCATAAACATAATAGTCACTACTAATGAACAATTAGGTTTGTGTTTTTGATGGTTGATGACAGTAGACGTTGTAAAGTGGTTTGAAATCTAATGATAATAAGCTATGTAGAAAAGCTGTGTGATGTTAATTGTGGAAGTAAAAATAGAGATCTGCATTGCTGTGCCGTTGTTGCAAATGACACAAGTTCTTCTTTAGATGGTTTCTTTGTTAACTGCTTTTGCTCAGATCCCTCAGGATACTTTATCATTCAGCTTACAAACATTGTTCCAAATGTTCTTTTTTTCTAGCGAATGGAATAGCTCAGAAATGAAAGCTTTGAACTGACAGTTGAATCTTCACATCACTGAGAACCTCATTATTGGTTTGCAGTAGCTTGAATGAAATTGCATCTTGATTGCACCAGTCGCACATGTACATTTCAAACCCTGTAAATATGAAGCTAATTCTCAATATCGACCTCAGATTTTAGAAGAACCATGGGACAAATAAGGTTTCAGAAGCAAGTTGTTCAGCTATTTAAACTTCACACACGGTGATACTAAAATAAAATTGAAATAATTCAGCTGGAATAAAGGGAAGGATTTATCAATGCTTGTTGAGCTATTCTTCCCCAGCATCTGTATTATTATAGAAAGTATATATAAAGAAGGGGGGGAGGGGGAAGGGCACTAACTACATTTTGCCTCCTTTAGCCCCATAGCCTTAATTAGAACAGATTTGCTCTTACATCAAAACTGTTGTCTGTCCACCAAACTCATTGGTATGGCAATTATAGTAAAAGATCTCTGAACTCCACTGATTAAGGAAACGTTTCTGTGAGCAAACATCGAGCATTTCTGACTCAGACTTGTGCATTAATACATAATTGACTGATACATAATACATGTATTATCCCTGGCCATTCAGATCCAAATGCCTTTGATCAGAACACAGATAACTCAGTTGTTTGTTCAGTATGCAAATGGTCAGTCTTCTTGAAGCTGCTAATTTAACAGTTCCTTTTTGCACCCAGGATATTCTTTGATGTGTGTTTTACCAGTTGAACCCATGTGTCATACTTACGCTATGTATTCCTTTCCCTTTGTTACAAAGCTGTCTTTTGAGTCAGCTTTGAATATCAATAAGCCAGCTGGCTGTTCATCTCTTGTTGTTCATCGTTAGGCATTATTTGTCATTTGTAGAAGTTCACATATTTCTAAAGGGAATGACCTTTGAAAAATTAAAAACACAAGAGTGTTATTTTTGTCATATCTTCAAAGATGTGTTACAGTCATTCACAGTGCTGTGGCTGGAAATAAAGCAGTTCATCATGCTGAGCCATCTTTGATATAGGGGGAGAATACGCAGCTTAGTATCTTTTCTGTTTTCATGCATCCCTTCCACTTGTATACAGTCTGCACACATGCTTTGGTGTGCATAGTTCCACAGGAATAAAAGACATGATTTATTTGTCTGAATAAAATGAACTGGTACAAATGCACACTAAATAATAAGTTAATTTGGTCCCAGTTTAGATAAACAGGACTACTTCCAAATCCATTTGGTTTCTCATGTTAAACGAGCCAAGTATTGCAGTTCACATAAATAGGCTTTTTGGGTTTTAATGTTGCATTGAGAGAAAGATTGAGATCAAATAATAAAGGACTCTCTCGGGCAAAGAACAGTAGCAGAAAAGAGAATTGACCGGACTTCTATATATGTAAGGCCCTGCTCCTTTTGAAATCACTGATAGGGGTTGAAGCCCATAAAATTCATCTTGTGGTCATTTAAAGAGACTCCATTTAAGTGATAAGGGGCTTTCTGATGATCCTTTGGAAAATTAAAAATAACAGATCTAATATATTAAATTTTATTAGTACTTTTCAATTACCTTTCAGTTTCCTTTCATTAATCATGCATCTCCATGAACAAGATGATAAATTATAAGTGAATACTCAAATGTCATAATTTAAAAAGTGAATTTTAATAAGAACTCATGGCTGACATGAAATATCCTTCGGGAAAATATAAAAAGCAGTTTTGATAATTCTTCAGGTTTGTTTTGTCTAAAGTCGTCATTGCTTTACATCAGTAACGCAAGAGTCCAATTTTTACCTCTGATTATGTTCTTGCCTTTTTGCAAGGGAATACATATTACATTTTGTTGAGGAATTACAGCTGATAATGCTTATAGTTTCTGCATGACTATTTACTTACAGTTAGGCTTGGTGAGTGGATCAATATTTGAAATACGAGATACTAGCTCCATATGTTCCCCTCCTACTTAAAGCATTCTGCAGGGAATTAATTACTCTTGTATATTGCTGGGTTTGATAGTTAATGAATGATTTCACCAGTAGACTCTCCCTACCAATTCTGGCAATAGCATGAGTTAAAGTAAGGGTATGGCAAGAAAAGAAGCAACATAAAGAAAAGACTTCATATCATGGATCAGCCTGCCCACATATGATTTTTCTAGTCCACTCTGATCAGAAAGGATGGATCTTGATTACAATTTTTTAGTGCTTTAGACCTGGAATCATAAAGGAGTTGGTATCATTGTCTGTTTTTTTTTCTTTCCTAAAATTTGTTGTATGTGATACATGGAGTTTCTTGGAATCATATTGTGCAGATCAGTTACCTCTGTTTTGTAGTGAGAATGCCCCTGAGAATGCCTAGTTGGTTCATCTTAACCTGGTGGATAGGTTGTGCCTATATATCTTATTGCAGACATACATAGGCAGAGATTCTTTTATATTCACTCAGACATACATGTCACATACACTATGGCTTTTTCAGACAAAGGAATTTCATATTCTTGAGTGGAGAAAATGTTAATATATTGGTAATTTCCCTGTGTGATTTTAAGGAATTAATCTCAGAAAATTTCCAGTAATTAATTTCCTTATTATAAGGGTATGTCCTCTGATCATTACAATTATTTTAGTGACTGAGAATCTACCAGATTTAACTAATTTTGGTAGTATAGCGTAAAAAACAAATCTTGAGTAGAAAAACAAAGAAATAGGATGTTCAAACTGGAAGGTAAAAAATGTAGCTTGGGATATCTATGAAGAAGGTAATCTTTTTCCCTCCATCTCTCTTTTAGGTTCATTCATCCACTTATTAAGATGCAATTTCTTTTCTAAAACATACAAAGTATTTTATGAATTACTAAGGTGTTAATTCGGCTCTGAGGAATTTTTAAATGTGATTAAGCATCTCAAATTTGATCACATTTATTAGTCCTCAGAATGACATTTTCCATTAAAAAAACCAAACCAAACCAAAACAAAAAACCCCACCAAACCACAGCTCAGACAAGTCAGTCAAATACATCATGCATACCTAATGTAAGGTAACACACCCATTTTTCTAACTACATTAAAAATCAGATATGTCACATACTAGAAAAGAACTTCGTAATTACAATTAGGAAATAAAATATCAATTAACCAGGCAATACACAGGTAAATTTAAATTTCAGAGAAGAAGCAGCAAGAGTAAGAAATTGTTGCTGATTAATATCATACTCATAAATGCACGTCAGACTTTATTCTTTTCACAATTTCTATGTGTTCTGATAAAAGTTTTACTGATATTAAAAGTAGTAGTTTCATTAAAGATAGAAGCATTGACAAGTGAAAGGAAAATAAAATTCCATGTCAATTATCTCAAAAACAAATAACAAAATAACTAAAATAACAAACCCTGGCTAAGTTGTTTTTCAGACATGCTATACTTGACGAAATTTTGTCTTTTTCAGAATAGTGAATAAATATTTTATTAAGAAAGTACAATGTAGTTTAATTAGCATATTAATCGTCTCCCTTCCTTATAGATGGGAGCCATAACTCCCTTCAATGCAAAGCACAAAAGCAACTGGCAAAGCTTTAAGAAGATTCTAGGAAGGAGAGGACACAATTAGCTGTTGTCTGTAAAGGCAGTTTTTTCAAAATGTTTTGAACGATATATATTATATATTTATCATTTGCAAGAGAAAGGGGAGACTAAGTCTGGAAAAAAATACTGTGATAGAAAGAAACCAATAGGCTTCATATACTAAAAATTATTTCAAACAGTTGATAAAATATACTTCACACACTATATACATGTCATCCAGTTATAACAAAAGCTTTTGTTGGAGCTACTCTATATTTTGTTGATTGGATTTGTTTATCTTTTTCTGTTAGTATTGGCACTGCTCCTTCATGAACATGCTGCTTTGCTTGTATATTCATCTGTTTACATTTGTTAGGTGATTTGTCCTCGATAGGTACAAATGCTTATTTACCAAAATAAAAATCTAAGTTCAGCAGCCTTTTAAATCAGCCAAGGATAATCAGGAAGATAGAAAGAAAAGAATCCATTGAAAGTTGATCTGATGCCTTAGTTTTCAAAATACAATCACTTGGTGATAGGTCCTTAAAGGGCTTGAGATGGTGATGCTAAAATTACCACACTGTAGAATTAAATGGTTAAACCATGACACATACCTACTGAAAAGGAGTTTTCAACCCTAAATCCTCTTACATGTGAGTGTTTGAATTGGAAAATGATTTAGGAAGAATAGCCTTACCTGGATAACATATCATCGGAAATTGCAATAATTGTTGTTGTGCGGTAATGAAAGAAACTAGTAGCATAGAACAGACCGGGTTAGAAAAATACTTGATGAAATCTGTTTCCTTGGTTTTGCCAAAATCACGTTTCAATAAAAGGTTGAGGAAGGCATTTTGAGTGGTGAAAGGAAGTATTTCAGCAAGTGTTGTATTTAGAGCAGAAGAAGGGTGTAAGGCCTTATACCCAAAGCCTGATCTTGAGAAGAACTGAGAAACCAAAATTAATTACCATTTTTTTTTAATAAGACTCAATGAATTGAAAACTGTCAGAATAATACAAAATTAAGTTAGGCTGCCTAGATCTGTGCCAAACCCCCCTTTGCATTTCAACATTTTTAAAAACCAAGTCACTTAGGTAGTGCCTAAATGTAGACCTCTGGTCAACAAGAGTTTAATGCTCAGCCTTACCTTTTTTTTTTTTAATGCAGTGGAAAAATGAATATAATCAAGGATATTATAAGACACAAATAACGCTCATAAAGCATTCTGAGAACTCTTAGTCAGTAGAAGTTACAGAATAGCAAAGTAGTATCTTTCATTTAATTTTTATTATATGAAGTTCATTCTTGCTGTACTTTCCCAAAGTGTATTTATGAAGACACTACCTTCCGCAGTTGCAGTAGAGCCACATCAGTGTATTAACACATTTTCTCTGTTGTTCTTTATGTTTTTTTAAGAATATGTTTCTTGTTCTTATGTATCATGAAAATATGAAGAAAATATAATCTGCAAGGTAGCACCTGCCTGAAATTGCAGAGAACCTGAAGCAGTGGTTCTGAGGGGGATTTTTAGCATTTGATGGAAATTATTTCACACGTTTATCAAGACATATTAATGAGTAGTGTTGTATTATTTAGCAGTCTGAGATCTTGATACTTTTTTAGGCAGAGCACATCGCACACATACAAGCACTTTATACATTTAGCCTTTTCATGTATGCTGAACTCAATATGCAAGGTATTTCATGTTTCTCGAGTCCATGAAATACCCAGATACTTTACAATGGGAATCTATGGATGGACTGTTATTTCAAACTATTTGATGTAACATCTCTAGGCTGTTTTTTACATATCTCAGTAGAACTCTGTCTAGTGACAGCAAGAATCTGCAGGGAAATGATGCTATGAGGTTACAAAGTCCTCTTGCTGCAAACTGCCAGATGCTTTCCAATTGAATACAGGCTCTTGCTGAGCTTAATCAGTGAGGATTTTTACAATATTTCTTAAAGAGAATATAGAGGAAGATTCTATGGCATTAGAAACAATACAGTGGATGCATATACTCAGTATGCAGATGCCAACAGTTATGGAGAATAAAGTAAATATTTGGAGTGGGCAAAAAGGCACGTGGTTCAATCTTTTTTTCTGAAAGATCTATCAGTTTAAAATAATTGGCAAGCTCTACTTTTTGGGAAACTCGAGAGTGGAGCAGGGGAAGCAATGTCCAGGAGCATTTAAACACACTGTATATCTTCATTAAGCGCACTATATAAATCTAACTGCCAGCTACCACAATGCCTTTTGCAGGTTGTATTAATCTCGGTGACAGTTAACACAATGCCCTCAGTATGAATCTAAATGCCAGTTGCATTTCTCCTGCTTAACTTTTGAGTAGAGCTGTGCAAAGGACAAGAATTCTGTCTGGGGAAGGACTGAATTATCAGCATAATGTCTTCATGCCAGGTAGGACAAACTCAGTAGTTCAGAAATTCTCTGACTGAAAAAAAATGGGAAAGAAGTTTCAGGTTAGTAAGTGGAAATCTTTGATTAAATAATGACAGCAGTAGTAATTTAGATAATGCTTTTATCTTTTATTTAGTTGTACTATATAATCTAAGTAAATCACCTAAAGCAAGCTTATAATAGAACAAAATAGGAATTTTTCATTCCAAAACAGTCTAGAGGAGTTTCTTGACCTTTTCTACTACTGGTACTTTTCCCTTAATTTTTCCCCTAATTAAAATTGATAACCATATAATTAAATGTTTCAACCTTAGCAGTTACTAAGTCCTTCTATAAAGATGATTCACATGAAGAGCCACGCTTTATCAAGGCACGAAGGTTCAGAGCTCTGTAAGTTTTCTAAGTCTCAAGGGAAGTGGGAATCACAAATTAGTCCTTATTGAACAGTAGAAATTACAGGCAACTAAAACTAACTTCCCTACCTAACCAAGATCACTCTTTACCTTTTACTCCATTATCTTTTGCTCTGTGTGCATGGGTACTACATTAGTAAATAGATGGCAATCTGATGCTACTTAAAAGAATATGGGACAAATTCAATGACACACACACCCCCATCTGGCTAAACACTACTCAGTGTCAAAAGATATAACTTTTTTTTCAGGGACTGGCCAATTTTGCACAAGTTTGAGAGCAGGCCAAGCAAAGTATGTATGAATTTTGGTATATTAAATTAATTTTAATCTATGATTGCTAAAGCTTTTCAAATACATGTATGTGTGGATAGTTCAGAAGGAATGGTTATATGACTTAGTGCTTCCACTTTTGTAATACTCATTTAAGACAAAAACCCCGTTCCTCTGAACAGTTTTTAAGCATGTCTTGGAGAAAAAGGAATTTGTACATGGCTTTTAGAAAGGCACATGGCTGTACATTCCCTATGCTGGTGTTAAAAAGATTTGTGCTAGCTGCTCAATGTCTTTATTTAATCACTTTGAGTAGTTTGGAAAGATAAAAGTAGTGACAAGGTATGTTTTATTTAATCTCTAAGAAGCCTTATAAAATAAGACTTCCAACTGTTCTTGAGCCAAATAGGAAGCCCTTTAATATGAAGTGCACAAAACAGTGTGATGTCCTTTTTTTTACACTACATTGTTCTATTCATGTCCATAAAAGACTAAATTACTAAATGTAATTAAACATATCGAAGTAGTTTAAGTAAACAGGCATTCTTTTTGGCTTCAGTTTGATCAAGATTTCTACTGAGAAAAAATGTACTTCCCTTTAGATAAGGTCCACAGTGTAAATGCAGAATGCTATATTCTGAAGGTCAGCTTTGAATCACATGAACTTTAGCTTAGAAATGCAATCCTAGTTCTAACATAGTAATTAGTATTAAGTTCTCCATTTTAAAATGTATGAATCCCCTGAGTTAGAAGCAGAAGTTCAAACAGGGGAATGCTTTTGTTTTCCATGGCTGTTTCTTTCAATTTTTATGGTGTCTAGACCAATAGGTCAATCTCCTTGGAACCAAGTATGAGAGGGAAGGCACAGAGGGTAGTCTTGTGGAGTGCTTACTTGGTTGTCTCATTTTATTTCTGTTTCACAGCATGGCGTGTTCTTGTCTGAAAGTGTATATACATCTATATATGTAGGGGTGTGTGTATATATATAGGTTTATATTTATATAGGAACACATATAGGGGTGTGTATATATATAGGTGTGAGTATATATTAAAAAAATATATATAAAAAATATTTTTTTGAAGGCATTGCAGTGCATTGTGCTTTGGTCAGTGGATAGGAGTTTTCTGCCTGGTTATTCTCACTGTCTTTTGAATATTCTTGGCCTCATTCTGTTCTCACTGTATAACATGGTGGGAAAATGCTGCCATGAGTGAATGTGCTTTTTTTTTTTCTTGTCTACAGTTTTCATTATAACTCACTCAAGATGAAAGCATTTAATTTGGAGAGTACCCCTGTGCAATGGTGGCATTGTAAAGGTATGCTTATAAAATAGGAGGGCTGTTTGGTTACTGATTGATGTTATGTTTGAAGAATAGAAGAATGGTGGGTGCCATGTTGATTCTTTGATCCTCCGAAGCACTCTGGACTATGGCCAGAGCTGCTCTGAACTATAAACCACGAAAGCATTTCCACAAATACTTAAGAACTGCCATTTCTCTTTTATATCTCTTAGATTTTACATCATGCTCCATGCCTGTATTATCTGAGCATCTTCCAGCATTCAATGCAGGACCTTCATTCTGACTTTTCTTCAAAAATTAGCCCTTTGAAATGTTTTTTGGTGATGGATGGAAATTTTTTTCTTAAAATACGTGTTTATTTCAGTTATCTTTCCTCATATAAATGTCTGTAATTCCTGGCATAAGCCTCGAGTTGATGACTCTTGTTTTATGTTAGGTCCTGAAAGTGATAAACGTAGTCAGCTCAAAGATGTGGTGGTAGTCCAGTTTGTAGCTGCTGGGCAGCTGGCAAGGAAGGCCTGGCTCCCCTGGCAGAAAGCAGGCAGCTTTCTTCTCCCCAGGGAGCAGAACAGTCCAGCACCGATGAGGCACTTGGTACCAGCTGCAGCTTCTTTTAAGGCTGGTGCATAAAAACCCAGATATTTTGGTTTGGACTGAAGAAATCTGAGGATAATTAAGTTCTTAATGATGAAGAAGTTATAAGTTACATATAATAAAATTGTCAGGAGTTGGGAAAACCTGTATTGTGTAACAAGATAGAGATAGTTAAAACATATTTGAACACACAGACACGAGGTGTCTGTGTGTTCATATGTGTATATATAAACAGAGTAGTGCAAGCTACATGGCTACTATCAGCATCAACAAGAAATCCTGATTTTTTTCATGGTAGTTTGGTGGTTTGCAAACAGATGTTCTCCACTGAAGGAAGCACGCGGTGCTGTCAAGTGTTTCTTTCTGAATACTAACATTACCCATGTCTTGCTTAGATTTACCAGCAAGATACTGGACTAGCTGGTGGTACTTCATATGGTGTGAAAGATAAATAGAACTGACTGCTACCTCCATATGGTTGGGATTTGACTTCAAGAAATCTCTCAAGTGCAAATAGAGTTTCTGTAGGACAGAGAAGCAGCATAAACTTGAGTGAAAAAGTAAATTTATAAAATTGAATAATCTGTCCTCTGAAATATTTTCTGTGAATAAATTACTTATTTTTTAGACAGGTGGTAACATTCAGATGACTTTTGTCAAAACCTGATAGCATATGTAAGTTGTATGACCTCTAACTGAAGTTGATTCATTAGTACCATTATCTGTTCACATCCAGGCCTAAACTGTGACTGGAAGAGATGTAGAAGGTTGGCAAAAGAGTATCTTCTTCCATGTGCTTCTTACTGTGGTCATGGAAAGGAGATTTAATTCTGTGCAATAACTGGCAAGTCCAGTTGCATCAGAAAACAGTTTCTTAAAAACTATGTTCTATTGTAGAACTGTTTTTATTAATTGTACAAGATTGATGTATTTCCCATAATATTTGCTGTTCCATGGTGTTTTGTATAATACTAACATTGCATAAAATGCCACATACATGAATGCCCAGTTGCTGCAGGAGAACTGGAGTTAAATAAGCACTATAAAAGTGAAATGTGAAAAAAAAAATCATATTGATATTTCAGTGTGTACTTTAATTGTACTGAATCATTTACTAAATCAAAGACTGCTGAGTAAATTGATCATTTCACTAGAAGTTAACTATTAAAGGAAAATGTCACTTAAAAATGGACAAGTTCAAACATAAAGATACCTGTGGCGTCAGTAAACCAGGACTGATATGTTCACCAGCAAAGGGAATTTAAAATCCAATTACAATTTGTGAATGTACTACTTTGTTTTGTTAATGATTCAAAAGCTATAGAGTATTGGGGAAATAAAAATTTCATTTTTGTTGCAAGAAGTCTTTTCAAAACAGGATTCTTCAGCTATCATGATGATTTCTATGGACTTATTTACTTTTTATTATAACGTAGCTTTGGAAATGTTTATGTCAGCTGTAGAACTGAAAAATTTTGCATCAGACATTTTCGCCAACTTTCATATATGTTAATTTTATTCGCTGATCTTTTACTGTGTTAAATAAAGCAAATGTTTTTCTCACCTTTATTCTTTTTATTTTCTTCTAGAGGGGAATGGTTGTAGATTATTAATGAAGCTAAAGGGAAACAGACCCTTTAAACCTTTGTTTAGTATTTGATCTTCTAACATATATAGCAACACTTTTCAATCACCCACTGATTGTAATTCTTCTGAAAGTTTCAATATAACCCAAAAATCAATATTAACAGATGTTGTTTGCTTAAGTCTGAAAGTGTTCCAGAAAAATGCTCGTCAAATGCATCCCATCTATGGTTTCATAAAGTTTCAGATTCACAGAATCAATATCAGCAGATGTTCACTACTTTTATTTTATTTTTTCCCAAGGCATTGCAGAAGTGCTTCTTCCAGCATAATTTTGAAAGAAAATTGAAACCACCGAGTGTATGACAGCTTTCACTGTTGCCAAAGAATATGCACTTGTCAACTCCTTGAGAAATACATTGTCTTCATCTAATATCATTAGAGACCAATCATTAAACAGAAAAAGATGGTTTTAATTAGTGCATGATGAATGATTGTCTAGATCAATCCACAGCGTAGTCCATACATGTTAAATTCTATATTAGGGCTAGATTAACATTTCTTTATCTAGTGAGAATGTTAATACAGAAAGGAAATATTACAGAGATAGTTAGGGGTAAGATAAGAAAAAGCTCACTTCGGTGTGCATTGGTCTGTAACAGTGGATTTTGGACATTTTACAGTTTAGCATTTGTTTTAAAGGGCTGACATGAAATCTATAATTTCTGCATAGACTATTATAAGGCCTCTGTTTTAAAGAGTGTGTCAGAAGATTCCTGCCTGCATAAAACAAAATAATAATAAAAAAAGGAAGGAAACCCCCAAACCTTTTTATTCGGCGGTTTGGAGGAAAGAGATCTTAGCTGTTTTATCCCTCTTCTAGTATGTTAAAAAATGTAGTGGTTGAAACTTTGAAGCTGGCCTATGTAGTGAAGAAAGTGTAATCTAGTGAGGATTGGGACTTGCTGGGTGGGGTTGTTTTTCTGGTTAAAATAAAGTACGTATATCTCAAATCAGTTATATAAATGTGTATGTGCTTCTCTATGTATACGTATAATAATTTCTGATAATTCCTGATTGCAATTAGGCAACTTCCTAGAAACAACAACATGCATCTACTGAAAGTTCTGCTAAAGTGATCAGCACTAATTATAAAATATATTTGATATTAATAAATAGTTTTGTTGCCTATCATAATCTTTATGTGTGTATTAAATATGCCTCATTCTCAGTACTACATTAAAATGACAATGACTTTTCATAATAAGTAGGAATATAATAATACACTGATAAATTGCAGCAAGATAAAGCCTGCAGACAGATCTGCTTTAATATGATTATGTATCTCATGTCAGTAAGTTTTCTACAAACGGCATCATTTCAGTAGGAATACCAGTTAGTTGGTGGGATTATACATGCAACATCTCCAAGCTGATTACAGGTTCTAGTATATCATGGTTATAAAAATGTGGAGATTTTTTTTTTTGGTGAATTTAAACCATTGGTATGTTTATACTGTACATCTGGGATTATTCTGTGTGAGCTCTGAGCTAAAAGAAAACTCTGCAACTGTGTTAGCACAGCAGCAAGTCTACACAAATAAAGCTGCCTCTCAGCAGGGTTTATTAATGTAGGCATCACATCATGCTACTGCAGCTATATAGCTTTTTTTTTTCAGGCTCAGAGGGTAGGCAGAGTGTGCTTACATCTGCCTGCAATACATAGCATAAACATATGCCAGGAGACTTGGCCCTGAGTTGAATTTATTTTAACAAAATTGTGGCAGTTATGATGCCTGTTTATTATATTCAGATTTCGCACTCATCAAGAAGGAGCCAACATTCATAAATTTTTTTTGTTGGATGGAGTGTAATAACAACTGTACAGTTTTACAGTAGCAACATTTTCTTTAGACCCTTTTATATATTTGTATCTGTGGCAGCTCCAGTGTGATTGCGGGTTCCAGTATATGACGTGTTTTATTTTCATTGTTTCTTGTAGGATAGAATAAAAAGAGAAAAAATATATAAACCTTTTACATTTCCTCGGTATACCTCAACTTGAGTAGTGGATAATTGATTATAAAGTTTCAGTATTTCTAGGACACTAATCAGTGATTTTTTTTTTTTTTTTTTCCTCATAGATATAGTTCATTTCCATAATGAACAGTATAACTTTTACTATGTACATACTTGTAAATAGAAAGAACAGGAGAGTAGGATGTGGCGAAGCATAGAAGTCTTGCTACTTTTTGGACACATTTTGGTTTTCTATTTTAAAAAAATGTCAAAAGAGGATTTCCCTTCATTTCATTTCTTACCATAAGAGGTAGAAGTGAGGAATTTTCTGCAAAAAAAAGAAAATCTGCAAAGAAAAAGAAATACCTGATCTAGGCTGTAACCACAAATCAATGCCCTTCATCAGATGGCTTAGCATCTCCATACGCTGACTTTTCTGACTGTGCTTAGCCCCATGCCGGCATAGCCTTTGTAAAACCATATGGGCAGTTCCTTCCAGTAAAACAGGCTTTTCTGAAAAGGGAGCCACAAAACGTTGTGCTGTTGTTCCTAGCCTAATTGCCACTGGTTTGGAGAATAATAATGTATAACTCCAGAACTTGTCTCCATCCTTTCACCTATTACAAGGAAAGTTCTCTCCATCCATATAAGGAAAGCTTCATACCCTTTTTCCATCGTAACTGTCTATCATGTTAGTAAAAGAAATGAATTTGGAATCTTTAATACTTCAGTGGACTTCTGCAGGTGCATCTGTGGCCAAGTGGAGGAATTTCCATTACATCCTTACTCAAATATTAAAATAGGGATTTTTTTAAACATTAAAATATGTAAAAGCAAATGATTTCACAAGATAGCACCTTTGAGCAGTCAGGCCATATTAAACATTTAGGAAACAAGAAATGTTCCATATCTATTATTAAAATAAGTGTCAGCACACAAGAGAAATTTTAACAGACTGGTAATCTATGACAGAGACAATGCCATCCTCTTTTCAGCCATGAACCTAAAAAATAATGTTCATTCGTTTCAGCTGATGGGTGACTGCACTGCATGTGATTATAAGAAATAGGGTAGAAACCTATGGAGAAGAGTATATAAAGTATATATCTAGCTGTTAAAAAGTAGGAACATTAGGATTAGCTATGCATGTAGAGAATTTTTAAACTGAATTTTATTTTTCTAAGCTTAGAAAAATATATTATTAAGATTCTACTGACTAACAGTAACATAAACTGATTCATTGCCTAGAAGTTCAAGCACTTATTACAGTTCTTCTCACAGTCACCTCTGTCATCTCTCTGTTTTTCAAACAGTCTTAAATTTTGCAGTGCTGGCCCATTTCTACGATAAATAGGTATAATTCATATTGCCAGCTGCTGGGGACTACTGTATTTGCCCATAAATGAGTGTCAGGAATAGCTGAATGAAGAGATATTTGAATTGAGAAGAGAAAGTTTAAAATTAGCAAACAAGATGAATGCTATCAGATCCAAACTAATTTCTCTCCAGATTCATCAAGGACACAGCTGCTGGAGTGTGTGACATGAGAGAGAAAGTCAAGGAATGTTTACTTGATAGAATGAAATATAGCTGGAATTTGCAGATTACATTAACTGAAATAATGTTGCATGAATACATTTTTTAGGGATTGTGAAATAATCAGGAAGAAATGGAATAAATATTTCACAAATAAACCCTCTCTGTGACAAGTAGAGTAAAGATAATGTTCTGTACTTTAAAAAGGTGCTGCGGAGGAGATGACTAGTTAAGGCCAGTTTTGTTTAGAGAATGGGTATCCCAGGAATTTAAATCCAGATAAGTTATAACACATAAAAAGAAAATTTAGTCTTTCAAATAATTTCTATAAAGATTATTTTTCCTATTTTCACAATCAGCTGAAATAATCAGCTAGGATTGCAGATATCAGAAAGTTTTAAGTTGTGACACTTTAGATTTGCCTTCAAAATATTGAACCTAACTGTCACATTTTGAACTTCACAGATTTTGAATAGTTTCTTCTAGACTAAGAAATTACTCGGAGGGGGGAGGGAAGGGAAAAGGAAAAATATTTTATAATGACAAGTCCATCTTTATTTAAAAAAAATAGTAAATTTCAGAGGACAAAGAAGAAAGTCCATGAGACTTTATACTATAATATAGTTATGGAGACTCTCAAATGGAATGGCATCTGCCTGGTAGTATTGTTGGCAACATATCCTTTGGCTTAGGAGAATAATTTTCAGCCACAGAAGAGAGATCATACACAGTTTTGTGACTGACAGGCTTGGCCTCCATTCAGTGGTAAGCTACAAAGTCACAGACTCTAATAGAAGAATTTTACTTTTCATGTGGATCTGAAAATACATTGAAATTAATTAACATTGAAACTGAGTATGAAAGATGAGTTTGACCTTTCTAAAGAGCCTGCCCTTCAAATGGAAGAGATTGAGAGAAAAATACGTTTAGGATTAAACAGTCTAAAATGGATTATGCAAAAACCATGATTAATTCTTAGATGAAATTATTAGTTCTAGAACTTGAACAGTGTAGAAATGAAGTACCCAATGGTAGTGTGGGAGTCTAGGGCTGAGTTGACTTCAGAACTTGTATAACTTTTGCAGAATTCTCTATTATGTCCAATTTCTAGTGACTATCATTTGGAAGACTATGAAAATGATTTGTTTAGAATAATGGACCTTTTGATGGTGATATATCAGGAAGTCCCGTAGAATTCCTACTAAGCGGGGTTTAATCATGAGAACAGCCAAGGAAAACTGATGTAGGTCACGAAATTATATAGGTATAGCCTATATATGGTATAGCCTTGCTGTATTCCACAAGAGGCGCATCCTGCATTATGAAGCAGGATAATCTTGTAAAGGGGGGCTGATGGGCCTCACATTTAAAGAGTTGAGAAAGAAAAAAATGTTCTTTTAGGCTTTGGAAGTGAGAATAGGCATATTTCTAAAGGGCAGGAGAGAATAATGAAATTAGTAAAAGTCTGAGGAATTTGGGCTGCAGCTTTTGTTATTTATCAATTAACTGTATGACATATTTGAGAAAAGGGTATATCTGAAAAGTTATGAAACAAGTAAAAATAAGCTGCTATCTCATTTTCCTTTTATTTTGTTACTGCTGAATAGCTCAAATCGCAGGCCAGCTGCTGGCCAAAACAAAAAGTCCTTTTTTCAAAAAGCTTATCCAATAAGCAAATGATAAAAACCTATTAATCCATAATGCCCTATTGCTCTTCCAGATACTCATTTGAAACCATAAGACTCTTCCTCATGTACTTTTAGTATTTTATTATTTGATTTATTCAGGTAAAAGTGTTGTGTTTATTCAAATTGTGCCCTGAGAAAGGGGAAATGGAAGTTCAAAACAGCTTTGTGAAACCAGCATCTGCTCTGTTTGACTCTCTTAATTATATTTTTTCTTTTTTAGAAGAGAATTCTTGATCTTCTATACTGAAGAGACTTTGCAGATACCCTTTTACATGCCTAACAGAATTTAGTGTTCTTTTCCTGTCTTTTCCCCTCCAGGACACGATTCATTCATTCTTGAGGTTTGTACATATGTTCAGATAGGGTGATATTTTCAGCATGATGCCACAGCTGTGTTGCTCACAGTCACTCTGAACCACAGTTTGCTGAGGTTGTCAGCTTCAAATCATTCTTTTAAACTATCTATTCATCTCTGCCACAGGTCTCAAAATGAGAAGTACAGAGTTTTTTACATTTTTTGGATGTCTAATAAGAATGATAAAAACATGCACATGGTGGAGAATGACCACATATTTTAAGTGTGATTCATTACAGACTCTTGTCCAAAAAGACTTCTCACTCAAACTAGCATCTTCTTTACTCTCAGCTGCTGCAGCTGAAACTGTATCGATGGGGTATGTAAATTCAAGGCAAGCTTCTTATTTAGCATTTCTGCCTTGCCAAATGAATCAGAGATAGGAAATCACTCAGCTTGCCAAAATTTAGCATACTGTGTCTCCAAAAGTGAAAACAGGTTTTTCATACAGCAAAGCAAATGCTGTGTTTTGCCACAGATAATATTTTGAAAGTTGGTACAAGGTATCTTTGTAGCACAGATATATTTTTTCCCAAACTGATTGCATACTTCAAAGTACCAAGCTTTTTGAGATCCTCTTAAAACTAATTAATCAACTTTGCAAACTGCATCTCTTCCTTTCAAGTAGAACCCACAATCCCTCTACCTTGGGGAATAATTTTCTTGTTTTCCTAGCATTGTCCCAATCTAATTATTGTACCTCTAAATAGGAGATTTGTTATTACACAACATGATTAATTAGATATGTTATTTCTTTATCAGGTGAGAAATCACCAAAGGATTGATGATAAGCTTATGAAATCAACAAAGACTGTATAAGGCAAAATGCAATTACTTCTCAATTAAAAATCCATTTGACATATTTGAGAGATTAATAAACAAATTGGATTTGTTTCTAACAAAAATGATTGGAATTTTAAAAAAGATGACTCATATTTGATACACCTCATCTGAATCTAAAGCATAAACCGAAGCAAAAGTATAGACTTAGTCAACTAGAGGTATCAGAGACTTAATTTTTCAAACATGAACTCTAAAATGACTGAGTCATAAGTCAATATATAACCTGGACTGTGCTACATTCATTAACTTGCCATTTAATCACATGTAAACTCTTTGTTTGAATTAGGGCATTGCATTCTTCCCCCTGTAACCTCATAAAATGCCTGAAATGCAAGTAGTCTTTACTACTTTTTCTACTTCTGGGACATCTATATACACTGGATAGAGGTCTGTGAAGTAAAAGACAGTATATTCAGTTTAAAAATATAAGCATGAAAGTATTATCTAGTAGATAAAATATTATGTTCATTCTGGAAATTAGTTCTTAAGATATAGGAAATCAGCTGTTTGCCCTCCTAAGCAGCTGCAAAACAATCTTAGCAATGCCCAGTGCTACAAGAAAGTACTTAAGCAGTTGACAGTGTGAACATTTTATGTTATCTCTTAAAAATATATATACAGTAACAAATTTGATCTTATTACCAATATAAACAGTAATGTCAAAGATCCTCTCGGCTTCATCAAACACCCTCCTTATTTCACCGTGAGTTCCTACATACAGCCTTATTGCCAGTGTTTCTCTGTACTTGCAACTTCCACTGACTTCTTTTGAGCTATTGTATCACTAACGTGTCAAAGTAGGGTCAGACTATGCCTGTTTTTGCTTACAAAATCAAACAATCCATTTGATATATCATTTAGGAATCTTGAGGGACTTTTAAAATAAGTGCATGTTTACCCATTTTGCAAAAGACTGTAGGAAACAGAAACCCCTTCCTATAGATCTGGTGCTTAAATCTGATGGAATATATTTCCATCTATTTTAGCAGAGTTGAACCTTTCTTGATTCCACGCCGTGGCTTTTCCAGGGACAGCTGATTCTTACAGCAAGACTAATTTCTTGACTTGTGAAGAGCCTGGAAAGTACGGATGAATGTTATGATAAAAATTGACGATCTTCTGGCCAAATGAGAATGTGTTTTGCACAGAAAACTTGTTCTGAATTGAGTCTTATTAATGCAAGTTTCAGGGTGTGAGGAAAGCATCTGAAACCGTGGGCTTTTCAAAGAAAACTTTCATCGTATTCAAACATTATCTGGACAGCCATATGGATGACTTTCTGGCAATCTGCCATTTATCAAGCACCTGATCTATCAGTTTCTGTGTCTTCTCTTGAAAGCCTTACAGTAAAGGCCCACTGATTTTTCTTTTCAATCCTTAGCGATCAAGTAGGCTTTAAAACAAGAAAAGACATGATTTCATTATTTCGGATTCATAAACTCAGAGTTAGTGAATAGCTTCTCCCAGACTTTAGCTTTAAAGAATGGCAAAAGACTTCAATCAGAATATAGAAATCATAGCATGTGAGGAGAAAAAAAAAGTATCTGGTAGGATTTCATCCTAAATTTTAGTCCTAATTAATCTTACAAATACTATACAACAGAAATGCAGTAATATTTGTTTCCAACATTTTCTTTAGGGTGTATAGTATGTGGAATTATTGACATTCTTCTATTAAATATTCTGTTAGAGTAAAAATGAAGATATGAGCAGATCAAGACTATTTAAAATTTTCTGTCAAATTTTTTCAACTATTCTAAATGAAAAAGATTTTTGCTGTGGTAAGAATCCAAATATTCTGATGCTTTTAAGTAAATGTAGTAATTCTAAAAGGGTTAAAAGAATAAAAAAAGGAAAGGGAAATCTTTGTCTTAAGGCAGGTATTTACTATTCTATTACATACTTCCTAATAGTAGTAAGTAGAACTTCAGCAATTTGACTTGTATACAGACTGACTGATGTGGGTATTTGTATAGCTTGTTATGTGCCAGTTGGCAGGCTGTAATGTTAATAATCTCCCTTTTAATTTCCATGTTTGTGCTGTATGAAATATTTTATCTAACGAGTTTCAAATACAGGTGAGCAGTGGAACCATTCCCAATTAAAAACGGAAATGGCGTGCTTTTCAAACTTTTAACTACCTGGAGCTCCAGAAATATTCAAGATGACTAAATTATTTCTAAATTGTGAATACCTTAGTTAAAAGACGAGTAAATAACTCTAGTAGCAGGCTGTCTCATCAAAATATGAAAGTCCCAGTAGAAAAAGCTTCAACCGTCCAGATTTAAAACATAATACATAGCATTCACACTTAAGCCATTGATAGAATGGTTTAGAGAGACAGCCATGCAGTCAGCAGAATAGATAACCTTGGGGGAAAAAACTTGTATGAAATTTCTACCTCTCCACACCAATCACACTTTCTGGAGATACATATCCAGCTACAAATGCCCACATATTTTCTGGATTTAATCTCTCCAATATGCAATAACAATAATCCACAGCAGTCCAGGACAATAGTCTGGGACATTCATTACATAACCAAAATGGCCTTAATGGAGGAAAAAACATTAGTGCAGGACAGCATGGTTTTTTCATATGTTGTTTTGTAAAGGGACCCCTGGATACTTAACAAAAGGGGTCTTGTGCTTTTTAGGCTAAGTAGAGATATCTATCAGGAGAAATGGTGGTGGAAGCCCAGGCATGATTTTTTGAACTAGCAAGCGGCGTATGACCAGCAGCTCCTAACAAGCACATATAGGAATCCTGTCTGAGTGGCATATGTTCTTCATTCCTAATTCCTAAATTCTTGTTCAAATGGAAAAAATTTGCATATCCCCACATATTTCTTTCTCCAAGAGTTCAGGCTTTTCCACTGGGACGTGATTGGGGTTTGCATGTGTTCTTACATTCTTACATTCCTTACATTTCTTCCATCAGAGGTGGCTGACAAGTAGCCTGTCGAAGTGAAGCGGAAATTATCTGTGCACTCAGCATGGAAGAAGAATATCTCCAGCTAGTAGAATAAGGAGATTTCACGTTTTTGGCAAAAGGGAATTTTGTCTAAATTTCTTTAAAAGGTATTGGCTAATCTTGAGATTAAAAAAATCATTGTTCAGTCTTACAGCTGCCAGCATCTGACATTAGAAAGTATTTTGGTTAATTCGAGGGTTTTCTATGGGATAAGGGCTACTTTTTTTCCCTGTATGACCATAGTTAATATTTCTACTGCTCGTAGTATGCCTAGTGCTATGGCATATTTCTTTCCTCTATTGTACAGTTGAGTGTTTGAATTTGATCCTGCATTCCACTTGGACCATATTTCACTGGAGATGATAGAAAGCCTGTGACTCTGAATGCTGTTGCAGTTTTAGTTGGCTGTTTGATAAATGGCAACATGTGTAAGTGTTCTGGGATTTTGTTTCATTTCAGTTTACTAAAGGCCTAATACAAAACCTATGGAGGCAACGGAAAAGCTTTTGTCTTAGGATTGGGCCCTAAAGAATTGCCAATATCTATTGAAAAACTGTGTTGTACTTTTCAAATGAAAAGATCAGTCATGATTTCTAACTGACTGCAGTAACACCTTGATTGAAATAAGATAACTTGGTATTTTCTATTATTGAAAAATGAGATTTTTCCCTTTGAAGTTTCATAAGGAAATACAGACTAAACTTAAATTTTCTGCATATGAGCTAATCGCATTTTCTTTGTAGTCTTAATGGGCTAAACCTCTGGATCTTTGCTCCTCTGGTTTCAGCAAATGAATAATACCTGGAGGGATAGAAATTTCATATACTTTTTTCTCCCCAAGGTTATCTATTCTGCTGACTGTGTGGCTGTCTTTCTAAACCATTCTATCAATTGCTCAAGTGTGAATGCTATGTAATATGTTTTATATCTGGAAGGTTGAAGCTTTCTTCTCCTACTGGGAGTTTCACATTTTGATTAGACAGCCTTAGTTTCTTTCTTTTTCTACCTCCTAGGAATTCCTAAAAAATGATCTTGTTGTACAAATAGTTTGGCAACTACAACTTTATAGTTACTTATGTAGAATTTACTTTCCTCAGTAAAACAGTAGAACTACCCACCAATTTGAATAATCTTCCACATCAGTAATGGCAGGCTACAAGTTATTTGTCGTTGTAGTAAATATTATACTCAAATATGTATTTTTAAATATTATATCCTCTAAAGGTTTTGGTCTTATAAATATGTTAACTTGTTTATTTATATTACATGTGCACTGTTATACTGGTTAAACCTCCTCTTGGTCAGCAGCAATCTAAGACTAAAGAAAATTGTCTGTAATTTAGAGGTCCTGCATTGCAATTGCACAAAAGCAGATCCGGGAAGTCTGGTTATTCCGATTTATACATACCAGAATAGAGGAGTCTTGGTCTACATGAGGACACAGTTATTCATGTGCAATGCAAGGAGTAACGAGTATGTGAATATATGTAGCATCAGACTTAGCACTTATCCAACCAGCAGGAACTATGTTATTAACTCTGGTCACTTATGTAGTGAGTAGATTTCAGTAATGATTTAGTCATACTTAAATGCTTTATATCCGTGTAATCTCAGAAGCTACGAAAACTATCATTTCTGTTTTCTGGCTATGCTCATAGTGGCTCAGAAGAGACCAGACAAGTTCATGGCAAGGAAATCCTGAGAGGGTTATTAAGAGATGATGTGGAGCCGAGCAGGTTGCTGAGCTGAAAATGGTTGGAGGCTGAGAGCGCGTGAAGGGAAAGGACTGCGTATGCTTGGCCTGGCCTTACGCTCGTGAGAAGACATTCCTTTGTGGATGTTTATGGAGAAAGGAGAATGACCTCAGAGAACCTTTGCTCTGACTCAGTAATCCTGTCCTTTTGTTTATCTGTGTGACAACGGGAAGTAGAAGGAAGATAGGAATGGTTATAATATTTAATTGAATTCAGTTGTTGGGACTTGTTTGCCTCTTGGCTTTTTAGTGACTTCAGGGGCTTATCTGTGGGTGTTAATTAAGGAAGAACTCTCCAGAAGTGTCTGTTTCCCCGGAGTGCTCACTACCTGCTCAGACAGACTAGCGTAAGAGCAAGGAGGTCCTTGTTCCTGGAGTCAAGCCAGCCTTGCCCAGAGTCCTTCTGTGTTGCTGGCTGGGAGATATCCTAGTAGAGCAGAGGCTATGTCACAGCACAGAAGATGGTTTTTTGCCACCAGCAATGTACACGGTTGCTATTGCAAAGGGAAAGTTTTGTGTATGGACTGCTGACTTTGGAGTAAGTATTCTGATCCAATAGAGGGTTAGTTAATGAAACTGGACAAACCCCTCTCTTAAACTCCCTCTTTTGATTGTAACTGTCAAATATATATCGGACTGAAATGTTATTTTTTAAAACTGAAAAGACTGTGTTTCAGTTATTGACCAAAGGAAAATAATTTGTGAGTTTCTATAGCAGCTGAAAAACAAGGGTGTTTTGGCTTTCAGTATCTCTCCTTCGCCCCCCCGAAAAAAAACCCATAAGTAGTCTAAGTCACGTTAATTATCTACTAGCAGTGCATTTATTTCAATGCTTGGTCTGGCAGTGGCCAGTACTATGTGTTTCAGAATAAATATACTGTATAGCATGAAAATAGCACTTATGGAAATCTTTTGTAGTCAGTGAATGGGTGGCTTACAACTTTCAGCAGGAGTTTATATTAATGTACACACTCGTAATTCATTCCATTATGATTGTTTTCTACCTGGTCTGAATACACATTTACTTTTTTCTAGCTGGTCTTACACAGGCTCATATGGCAATTAGTTCCACAGGTAAATTGATGTAAGATGGAACGAAAAAAATTCTTTTGTTTGATATTTAAATCAGTTCTATTTACTGTCATCTTGGCCTTGCAATCGGAGAAAAGAAACAGAAGTACCTGAATTGCCTTTTTGATATCTTTTTTTTTCCATGACACTGTGATTTGTTCCATGCCATATGTATTCTCCTGTGTATAGCATCCTTTCTGCTTTCCCTGGGTTTGGGTGGGTTTTTTGGTATTGTAGTTTTTAAATGCTGTGTAATTTACAAAGAGTTAAATGTGAGACGTAAGAAAGATGCTTTCCATGAAACAACAGCCAAATGTCTCCTCTGACTGATGTGATTGAGAGCAGAAAGACGTAATTCCTGAAACACAAATAAGCTTTTTAGTTTGCTTTTCTGAAGAAAACAGATGTTAGTTTTAGCAAAGAGAACTATTACTTTCATACTTAGTATTGGAAATAATAATGTGTTTTTTAAGGACTGTACTATTTGTAAAGAACTAAAATTTGAACTCTGAAGAGATTAAATCCACTCATTTATAACTTCTGCCGCATCAAAGGAACTGAATGTAAATTGATTGGATTAAGCAAATATACTGTTGCATTCTTTTCAAATATCTGTTATGTAAATACTCTATTTATCATTTAAAAGCAGATTTTTTACCTTTACAGTGTTTGCAAAAGATAAATTTGGTTTAAATATTTTTTGTATTAAAAACGGCGCATGTTATAAAGGATGTCTTGTGGGGAAAAAAATCTGGCTGCTTAGACTGGTTCAATATGTATTTTAACATAAAGTGAGCAGTGTATTGGGTCCGAAGTGTGATTTGAGTTTGCAGACAAGGAGAGCTATTCATCCCAGAAATATTAATCCCAAGCATACCTTACTCACTCAAGATTGTCTGACCTCATCAGTTCTTGAAACTAGTTCTTGAAACTATTTCTTTGCCTCTTCCAACTGTCAATAAATCCAGCAAAGGTCTTATCTGGGCTCCAGCTGCCACAATCATGCGGCTCTCTAGTCACAGTTTACCATGAGAGCTTTTGCTGATATGCCTACACAAATGAAATGCATATTTTGAATGGTATCAAAAGACTCTCAATAATGTACAGGGATTTGAGAGCAGAATGTTTGGCCATGAAATAAGTGGGGTGGAGATGCTTAGCTATAGCTTTTTAGGAAGCTAACAGGTTAGATTCATTTATTTCTTTTGGGAGAGATGGAGAACTTAGTAGTTGATGCAAACCAGTACTTTTCTGTGGCACGTGAGGGGGATACTGGCATTCAGCAAGAACACATTGGTATGGAGATGCTTATTTTTCTGATGCACAGAGAACATATGATTTTTAATGAGTGTTTGGAGGTTAGGAATAGAAAGCTAAGGAAACGCATCAGAAAGCTCCCAAATAAACAAAACTATGTTGTTGTTGTTGTTGTTGTTTATGCAGTGTCTGACAGAGTGGTGATACATTTTGTGTTTGGTTTTGGTTTCTTTTTTTCAGGACCATACTGTTTTACCACACTATTGAGGACTTCTGTAGTAGTAAACCATCTGCAAGGTTGCTTCCAGATCAACGCCTTGTGAAGCCCAGGTAGTGCAGTAGGAAAAGTATCATGTTGCTCTAGGGTTCTCAGAAGTCTCAATCCCTCAGCTTCTTTAGGGCAAAGCTCCTTAATGAAATCACAATATTTGGATGGCACAGTCCCCAGGATATGTAAACATGCTGCCTAAACAGCTGTTAAATAATTGTCAATGTTTATTCAGGCTCTCAATCAGGGAGAGGTAGATTTTAACACACTTTATGGTGGGATCTCCGTAGAGAACAAAGTTAATCCTTCCTGCTATGGATGTATTTCAGAGCTGCAGTGCTCTTTTCTGATGTCACTGATTTACTGTGTACTGAGACAGTGGTTTCTATCCATTTGCACCCTACTTTGTTCAGAACTTTTGTACTAATGTTGCATTTAGATGATTATTAGGTATATTCAGAGAACTCCATAAAACTGCGTGCTTTTAACAGACGGTGCAATCAAACCTGAAGTCTCAGCACAGTGATCTCTAAACAAGGCATGTTTGACCCAGTTTGTGTCCAAAATTGCATGCAAGAGTTTGCACTTGTTCAAATGCCGTGACACAGCGTGTAATATGGATATTTGCGGTAATACATCTGTACAGTTCTATGCTGCTAGATGCCTAAGGTTAGGCTTGATGCTCCATACAGAGCATAATTTATATTCAGACAGAAAGATGTTCCAAGTGATAGAGCATGAAGTTATGAACAATGTGTGAATCCACTAAAAGAAAAACAGTTTTTAGATATGTATTGTGTGTTTATATCTTTGCAGCTTTGCACTTTATATTCAGGTTTTGTAAAGTGAAAATAAGGAAGAAAAAACCTCAAACCATTCCCTGGATCTTGTGGGGAATTCCTTTATAAGTGGAAGATCTAGTTTCCACATTAATATCAAGTATCTGATCACTACTTATGGCAAGGTTTTGCATTGGTATAAAAATTAAAGGTTTAGTTTATGCTTCGATGCGCTTGTGAAGTTTTCATTAAGAGTTAAATGAATACAGTAAGGTAAAACAGGCTTTCATGTCTTAAAAGTCAAGATCCAAAAGGGTAAATATAATATGAAAACTGTTACTGGATATATGATCTAAATATATGCAGTGTGATTGCTCTTTTCTAAATATTAACTGTCTGACTTAGTACTTTGCACTGTGGCATGGTGACAGCGTGAGGCCTGATGTGATATAAATGATGACAATCTATGCACTGTTGGCATGAGCATCTGTCTCCTTGGCAGACTCCAAAGGCAGCTCCTGGCAGCTTTGGAGTTGCCTCTAGGTCTATCATATGGTTAAGCTTCTGACTTTTCCTCTTTAGCTAAAGTCCACTCCATCTGGAACCTATTTAATTCTCTTTCACCTTTGATTCTGGAGAAACACGTATAGTAACACTGTACATTCTGAACTGAGGACACTGGAATTATTTAAATGCTTATGGATGTTACACTTCTGCTGAGATCTGAAATAAACTCTGGATGTTACACACTAGAACTGAAATCTGAAAAAGGATGAAACCAAAAGCACTGTTTTGTATAAAACTAACAAGGAAATTACAGTACATTTTCTCTTTCTGTTTCCTTTGGGTTTTTGTTGTTTTTTTACAGTCAGTTCAGTACTACTGTAGTGGTGTTTTACCTCTCAGTGCTGGCTAGGCTGCCAGACAAAATCTGAAATGTATAGTCAGCATCAAGGAGTGGGAGGGTAAAAACAGGCACAGTAGGTCTGATAGAGTTCTGGATTGACCTAGAAGGTTGTTACAGATCAAGGCATACTGCAGCCTCGAGATTTATCCAACTTATGCAACGGTTTGATTCAACTATGGGCATTCAACCTTAAAAGTTCTAGCATAGATCAGGGTCGTATTGTACCACATACCACAAAATTAAATTCTTCTCTTCCTTCTTGCTTCTTGGACCAGTTTCTTTTGTCTAAGGACCAAGTTTGAATAGTTTCTAGTCAGAGCTGTAGTGGAATCTGGCCTTCTTAGAGAGAGAGACAAACCAAAGAAAGTTTTCCAAAGAGATTAAGAAACTGTGAAAAAAAATGCTCATTCATTTTTTATTAAGTCCTTTTCTTTCTTTCATGCTCCTATATTGCCATTTAAACAATCTTGTTCGCTCACAGTCTCCTGGTAACATCAATGTTTAACACATGAAAAGGGGAAGGCACATCAGAAGTGAAATATTTTATACTCATAGTTACTGAAATACACTACCTTTGGTCAGAGATACAAAACCACCACCACCAACAAAGTCATATGCATTGGAAAAAACAAAGAAAATGGAGGATGGGAAGAAACAGAGCTTCTCTGTGGTAAAAGCAGACAGCTTGTTCACTCATCCTCTGGAATCCAGCACACTTCTTGGGGTCTCTGTGACATCTGGCTCACTTGCTTTGGTTTCTCTTCACTCTTTCTCTCACACCAGGAGAGGGCTGTACATGCTGCTCCATCCTGCCATGCCAATTACAGCAAGGGGATAATGACACTGACTCCATTCCAATGCTGTCTCGGCTTATAGCCGATTAGACAGATGGGCAAAAACATGGGAAAGACTTGACTGTAACTTTGAGGACTGTGATCTGAAAAGCCAGAAACTTATTTTTGCTTCTTGCTTAGGTATAGCATAGACTTTCACATGCTTTTCTATGGTAGAGTCAGATCTTAACCAAAATCCCAGTTCCTGGCTCGTTTTCTGGCTTGTCTAATATATCCCATTTCTCTGTCTGTGAAGATGACTTATGTAGACAAAGGAAAAATGCTCTTGGGAACTACCACGTTGATAAACCTTACCTAAAGTTCTTTTCTTCATGATGTTCTCCCAGGCACAAACAGTGCATCTGAATGCTTGGACGTTAATTTTCTCAGTGCAACTTGAACCTCATTTGATTCTGTTAGCCTCTGAGGATCATTCAAATCAGTCCAAGCAATCCGTGAACCCTGACATCAATTTGTCTGCCAAAGTCACCAGTTTAATAAATAATGGTATTAGCCAGGTAAAGGCTATGTCCCTTTAATAGTCATATAATACTTCACTATGCATTTTTATATCTTGTTTCAGCAGTCACCTGGAAAGACAGCAAGCTTGAAAAGCTTCTTTTGAAGAGAGCAGTGCTAAATGCCAGGTTGTCACGCAGTATGTTGTTTCCCCTCCTCTGCTGCATATCTAGGAGGTGAGCTTCTGCGATGGAGATGACTGAAGAAAGACACTAATTTGGGGTTTGACATTTGACAGAGAAAAGTAGATGTAAGATGAAGAACATTGTTACAGGTATAAAAATAAGCAAGAAATCAAAATGATCGGAAACAGAGAGAAGCAGGTGACTCATTGTGAAATAAAAGAAACCATTAAGGATAGCTTACTTTTGAGTCTTCTCTTGATTTACTTTGGGCTTTCAAACCACTGCTGATTCCTCCTCTAAATCAGTGCTGATGATCTTGGTCATCAGTAGTAGTAGTGAAAACCTTTTTCTTATTCTGCACTGGGTTTAGCATCTTATTTACTTGTAAATGTAGCTGCCAGATTATATAACTGCCAGATCATGCAATTCCTACACAAATTCCCAACAGAAACAGGATTAACTGAGGAGGTAAATACTTCACCGGTCAATGTCTTTGCAGACCACAACTGGCAAAGGTACAACAGAAAACTTAATCCATAGTCTTTAGTCTCTGTATTGCTGTCTTGTCACCGCATTGTAAGAAAGGGTTAGAAAATTAGAATATCTGTAAAGCTATCATATAAATTAACTGCCACTTGTAGATAATTGTAAGATCAGAAGACATATGGTTACAAAGCGATGTACACATACCCTTTAAAATACAAAGTTGACCTGTTTTATGAAAAAACAGATATTTAAGAAGGGAAAAATATTTCAAGGAACCTAACAAATATTGTTAGAATACTGATGACTCCCTTGTACACTCAACCTGGGAATCCTTTGGTGTAGATCTGTCACTTTTTTCTTGACGGATGTATTTTGTTTAAGGCATGTTCTGGTAATAGATGCTGTAAGTGCAGCCCGCTGCACAACACCAAGGGCCATCTCAGAATAATAGAAAGTTTAGAGCTTGAATCCATCCATCACAAAGAAAGACTACCTAAGATGTGTGAATCAAATAAATGTCTGTATACGACTCAAAAACTGATAGCAACTTCATTTCTTTTGTGCTGTAAAGAAGATTAGGATAATTTTCACCCTAACTTCACCAAAATAGCCTTAGCCTTTAAACTTCATATCACTAAAGTCAGGAATGAAAGAAAAGGGGACATTTTTTGCACTTCAGGGATTGATTTATGATTGATTTGAGATGAGACTCTCCCTTTTAAAAAAAAAAAAACAGTAGCATGAAATATGCAAGCAGGTTTTTTGTTCTATGAACAATAGTCCTTTTATGTACCAAGGGGATAAGCCAGTTTGTGCTATTTGAAATAGGAAAGAGGAGGAAAGGTGCCTAAGGATGTAAAGGTTTATTATTCTACAATATGGGCCCCTGGTCATTTCTATGAAACAACTAAGAAATGTTAATGGAGCATGCTCTTCAGTTTATATTTATTTCTTAATATTAATCTTTTGCCATTTTGCTGGTGTTCTAAACTAGCTAATTTGGAATGTTCAGACCCCTGCGGTTATTATGGCCCAGTTCAGGTATGTTGTAGTGTAGTCTGTCTAAGACTTAACTCTATGAAACTGCTATCCCATTAGAAGGAATGGCACATTCTAGCTCTGAATTATGATTATTTTCCCAAAGTGGATGAGGAAACTGCTGCATTTCATCTATATGGAGATATTTTCAGTTCTTAAGGTGGCCTAATAGCAGTAGGACATATTTCAAAACACTTATAATTTATTAAGTATCATTACACATATAATAGCACACATCTAATTAGCACAGAAAGACATTTCTACAGAGATGGCAATAGAAAACCTTATGTAAAATGCATTTAAGATGCATGGACTTGTGCAGTACAAGAGCAAGAAGGTATAACAAACAGACTAGATACTTTTTCATACATTGTTTTCTGTCCTGTTCCTTAGAATAAAAACCTCATCATGAATGACTTTGAAGCTCTATGAATTGCCAATTTAAAATCTAATTATTATTATAATTTAATATTTCTATTTTAAAAGTCTGCAAGGAGCCAAAAACTACCTAGTCCTTGCCCCACAGATCTCACACTGTTGATTAAAACCAAATGAAATAAGCAAAAAGGGCTCAGTCAGAGTAGGGATACAAGGAAGACACAGCACAAGGACAACTTCTTGGATACATATGTTCTGGCCTGTTGATTTTCTTGTGGTTTGAAAACAGGATAATCTTAGAACAATTATGCTTGGCAAACTCTTTCTCTTTTTTGTCATGGAAAACCAGTTTCAGTCTAAAAAGCAAAAATGTCTCATCACACACTCTTACCATTCCTTGAATATTCCCAATAAGTTGAATTTCCTTAACTATTTCTGATAGTTCCAGTACTTTACATTTATAGTTTAACGACATATGAAGAGAGGGGAAAAAATATAAAAAATAAGCAAGAACAAAATAAAATTACAATATCCTACCTACTATGTGTTGTTTCAATTAATAATTTAATTGAATGAATTTAAACAACTGGGTTAATAGCTCTCTTGTCATCACTAAACATGTCCATAAGTAAACAAAGGGAGAGCGAGAGTTATAACCTTTACATGAAGAGCCTTATTAGAGATGTTTGGGATTGAGGACTATTACAAAAATCATCACTCTGCCAGGTATACAGCATTAAGTAAGATGCATGTTAGAATGTTGTTGAATCCATGGCTCAGGTCTTCTACATAAGAGGGATGTTCTATTCTACCAACCTTTTCTAAAAAAAAAAAAAATATTGTTTCTTTATGCTGGAAGTCAGTGGAGGATGTTTCTAGTCTGAGTTCGGGATATGAACAAGTTTGTTCTGAGATCTTGCATGTGCTAGCCTTTTGGAAAAAAAAAAAAGAAAAAAGTGTCTCCTTTTATGCTGGTTGAGAACAAGAGAGTAAAATATATTTTCTTGGGGAATAAAATCTTGAAGCTTAACACAGGTTTTCCTTTGGCAAACTTGCTAATGATCTATTTTGAACACATTTAGAAAAAGTAACTTCCCAGTATGGGACATTTATAGTAGAAGACAGAGAGTTCCAATTTTGTGAAGTGTTTGATGAGTGAGAACAGCATATATGAGGAAAGGAATAATATCTGAGTGTTGCCTCTCCCTCTTAAATGCTTAGATAAACAGCAAAGGTCCTACCAAGCCAATGTTTCTTGTCAGGTGCAGATAATACACAGTTTTGCTTTCATGTTTCAAAGAGGTTATGCTGCTTGTACAGGACCACGCAGACAGTCAATGCTAGAGATAGAAACACAATTCCTGATTTTCTGTCCCACAATATGCTCAAGTAACTGTGGAACAGGGTTGTACAACAGGGCCAATAATGTGCTCTACACTCAAAATACAGTAAATCACTTGGGGTACGTCTTTATTTTGAAATTATTTTGATTTCCCTTGAATTAGCAGTCCTTTTTCATAGTAATTTCTCTAATCATTGCTCTAAGGTTTTTTTAGAACCTATATCAAAGATGGAAGAACCATAGGAATAAAATCCATATGTGTCTTTGGAACTTTTATTTCTTTAGATTTAAGATAAGTGAATATCCATGTGCCTAACCAGGTCTGTGCACTAAAAATTAGAGTAAAAACTAAAGTGATAAAGAAATAATTGAAAGAAAGTGTGGAATTTGAAGTGAGATGAAGACTGCATACTAGCATATGGGAAGAATTGTATGCAGAATGTATGGCAATGAACTTTCTGCTAAGAATAAGAGGAAAACATGACAAGTTCTGCAAGGGGGGGTATTAGAGTTTACTGAATAAATTTTCTCCATGGAAAACCTACCTAACATCTCAAAAAACAAATCCTTAATCAGCTAGATAGCCTGCACAGCACACTAAATGCCCTGCAAACTCCCTGTCCACCAAGGACAATGGTTTATAGAAAGCTTTGACTGAGACCCCAGTCACTGTTCTCTCTCTAGCTCACATATCATTTTGTGTCACCTTAAGCAATGAGTCCAGTACTAAGCTTGCAAGGAGTAAAAAGGAGGGCAGATTAGGAAAGGTCCGCAGAAGATGGTGAGCTCTCTCTAGCCCTTTTACCTCCATTAGGTAAAAATTTTCCCCAGGGCTCAGTACTGGGGCCGGTCTTGTTCAATATCTTTATCAATGATCTGGATGAGGGGATCGAGTGCATCCTCAGTCAGTTTGCAGACGACACCAAGTTGGGCAGGAGTGTTGATCTGCTCGAGGGTAAGAAGGCTCTGCAGAGGGACCTGGACAGGCTGGATCGATGGGCCGAGGCCAACTGTATGAGGTTCAACAAGGCCAAGTGCCGGGTCCTGCACTTCGGCCACAACAACCCCATGCAGCGCTACAGGCTTGGGGAAGAGTGGCTGGAAAGCTGCCTGGCGGAAAAGGACCTGGGGGTGTTGGTCAACAGCCAGCCGAACATGAGCCGGCAGAGTGCCCAGGCGGCCAAGAAGGCCAATAGCATCCTGGCCTGTATCAGAAATGGTGTGGCCAGCAGGAGTAGGGAAGTGATCGTGCCCCTGTACTCGGCACTGGTGAGGCCGCACCTCGAATACTGTGTTCAGTTTTGGGCCCCTCACTACAAGAAGGACGTTGAGGTGCTGGAGCGTGTCCAGAGAAGGACAACGAGGCTGGTGAGGGGTCTGGAGAACAAGTCTTGTGAGGAGCGGCTGAGGGAACTAGGGTTGTTTAGCCTGGAGAAAAGGAGGCTGAGGGGAGACCTCATCGCTCTCTACAACTCCCTGAAAGGAGGTTGTAGCGAGGTGGGTGTTGGTCTCTTCTCCCAAGTAACAAGCGATAGGACGAGAGGAGATGGCCTCAAGTTGTGCCAGGGGAGGTTTAGGTTGGACATGAGGAAAAATTTCTTTACTGAAAGAGTGGTTAAACATTGGAACAGGCTGCCCAGGGAAGTGGTGGAGTCCCCATCCCTGGAGGTATTCAAAAGACGTGTAGATGAGGTGCTTAGGGACATGGTTTAGTGGGCATGGTGGTGTTGGGTCGATGGTTGGACTCGGATGATCTTAGAGGTCTTTTCCAACCTCAATGATTCTATGATTCTATGATTAGAATAAGACATTAAAGATACTTTTCAAAGTACAATGGTGCTCCAAAATTATCAGCCTTGCCTTAAGAGTAACATCCTACAACACCAGTTAGTATCTAATATTAAACTGATTTCCTCCATTAGAAGAAGAATACTGATTGGTGGTTATTTTTGCTGTCACATGTTTCTGAACTATGAATTCCTTATTAATCTGTGAAAGAATAAGTTACAATATAGGAACCAAAATACTTAGCTGCCTTATTATGGAACATGAAAAAACCCTACAAAGGTTCACATCATCTATACCGGCAAAATTTAGCTTATCTTTGTAGAGAAGAGAAGTCTGGTCAGGTCACACACCATCCTAACAAATGTCTCTTGCCTAAAATACTAATGTCAATATAATGGATCAGGACAGCAGTGTCAAATTCAGTTACCCATTTAGGTTAGACTCAGTTTCCTTGATGGCTGTAGGATCATTAGGGAACAGAAACTTGATATGATAATGAAAATAAGTTTTGATAGAGGGAATAAACTGATAAATCACCAAAAGATTATTTTGTGGTTAGTTGACACAGTGGCCTTTTAGTAACTTAGTGGCCAACTTGATGCCTTTTTTAGTAACTCAACATATTTGGAAATTAAAAAAAGTTCTTACAGACAGGTAGGATTTTCCTGCAACTCTAGAATTACTTAGATAACAGACATTTGGGGTTATAAACAAAGAAACAGTGATGTTATCACAGGAAATAGGAAAGCACCATGAAAAATCATCCACTTGCTTCCAGGCCACCAGGATCATTAAAGGGCAATGGCCAGGTAAGACAGGGATATAGATATGGTCTGGCCATTTTGTTCTGTGGAGAGAACCATCTAGGCTGGGAAAGTAAAAAGAAAGGCTCCCAAACTTCACATCTTAGTCTGTGCTCTATTACCAGATTTTGACTGAGTAGAATTTTTTTGTTGCTGCATATTTATTACTTCATTTCTTTGATTCTAAGAATTAATGTAAGTGCTTGTTGCTTGCATGGCAGTCTTACAGACAGTTAAAAATTAGGACTTCAGAAATGAAGCTTATTGAAAAAATAAGCAAATCTCTACCTGTTTCTGAACTGACTATTTTTATGTTACTGAAATATATCTGGTTCACACTAGCTGAAGTATTCAGGCCGGAACTAGCAACCAAGAAGTTATAACTAATGTGACTTATTTCTTCTTGACTATGGGAAGGCAAATTGTCTTCATGGTTATTTGTGAAATATATACATGTCTGGGAATTAAGTTATGCTGTTTGGCCTTACTTTGGCTGTTTCCAAGGACTCTGGAGTCCTGAATGCTTTGGGCCCATCCCTGACACACTCGTTACATAATCCATCTTTTTTTAGTCATTGAAGGACAGCCGTCTAACCATCTTACATAATTCTGGTGCCAAACTGATCAACCCTTGATCATAACGAGGGCTTACAAATATTCTTGTTTCACAAAAAGGATGGTAAGGCGCTCTCATTTTTTGATTCATGGGTTCAAATCCTATTAGCATTTGTATATCCTGCCATTGCATAGCATAGAAAGTAGAGATGAGATGACCGGAGAAAGGATATTGAGAAAACAAGACAAGAGATGACAAGATAATGTATAGAGTCAAGGTCAAGGAGACATTACTGTGTGAATTAGAGATGTTCTGAAGCATGAAAAGAATACACAGAGGAAGAGTGGAAGGGGGAGAAGGTGGAAATAGCTGATAGATGATGTCATTTTGTCTTTCAGGAATTAGTGGGCTCTCGAGATGAGTAGTTAAAAACAAGGTGGCTATACGGAAATAGCTGAAAGACATTATGCTTTCCTGAACAAAGAGTTAATTGCTTTGTGAGAAATGCAGTCTGTAAGTGTATACGCTTTATAGTTGGGGCATATATCTTGCTTGAGTAGTCATTTGCAAACAAAAGGAAGTTTCAAGGGAATGAAAAGAATCTGTGAGTTCAAACTGAATTCAAGACATGGTTTCAATCAAAAATGAAGGAAGAAGGAAATTGAAAACATATTGTGAAATAATTGTGGTTTTAGTTTGGTACTGCTAAACTGTTTAGTTTCAAAGTGTTTTGCAATTAACTTTTTAACCTGCAAAATAGTATTTTTGTTTTAAAGCTTAACAAAGAGAACAAAAGCATATACTGTATTTTTTGTTTTAGATCAAAAGAAAAATTTGGGTTGGCCCTAAAATTCCATTTTATGAGATTTTGTTTTGTTTCTCTTAAATAAAGTGGGGGAAAAATACTTCACTTTCATGCCCAAATTGTTTTTTGTGGACACAGCTCTCATATTAAACTTCAGCATGTAGTTGCTTATATGTACCATATGTACCTATGGCTGTCAAAGTAGGAAATTCAGGAAAAATGCCTTTTTCTGTGAAATACTTTGAAAAGAAAAAGAGAATCAGAGTGCTGAATTGTACAAAGAACGCTAAATGCTCATATATAATATTCTGAGTACAGTAATAGTTATCTAGTATTGTTCTCAATCTTCTGCAGTACAATAACGTACTTAATATTGTGAAAAAGAGAAGGAAGATGGGTCATATCTAGGAAATACTTTAATCCTGTCTTTGTACTGAACTTTTAAACTTCATAAAAAACAAAACCTCTTTAAAGGAGTACAGACTGTTCATACATCACTGCAAATTCTTCCTGGTTTCTATTTTCTCAGTTATTCTAGCTTGAGATGTCAATTGCATACATGTTGGGAATAAAGATAGCATTTTCTATTATGATTTGCAGTTTATTCTCCGTAAGCTCACATAATTGTACAAGTCATGTATGATGCATCATTGTCATTGAGTTGGGGGGAAAAAATTTTGGTGAAAATACACATAATTGTGAGGAAGCCACAGACTCAAAGAAATTATTTGATTTTATAAGTATTTTACAAGTATCTATAGTGAGTTTCTCCCCAGGGTGTGAACGCCTGACATACAGCGAAGAGCAGAGTAGGTATCATTTGCTGCAATTCTGAAAGATATTTTGATTGTATTTTCTGGTGGTGAAGGGTTTGTTTCACCTAGTCAGATCTGATCAGCTGCCAGAGCAGTCGTCTTCTCCTACTCAGTTCTTTTGGGGGCTTCCTTCTGGAAGGGACAGGCAGGATTTACCTGAGAACTCATATGCCAATTGAAAAGAGCTTGATCTATCTTGTATGTTTAACTTAGGCATTCAGCTGTTTTAAATGAGGAAGTCACTGTCCAGTATGTTTTGAATTAATGCCAATTTTATGTTGGCTTCTTAATTAGTAGCAAGAAGTAGTAAGGAGAAAATGAAAACCTTTGTTTCTTCCAATTGTTTTTTTTTGGATCTTTAATAGCTTCAGATTTTCCTGAACAGCAAAAATAAGAAAAAAGATAAATATACCATTGGAGTTATATGTGCTCTCTTATAAACTGAGCATGTACACTCACAAAGTCAGAACAAATAAAAAATTTTGTGATAAATCTGTCAATTCTAATAGAATAGACAAAACTAGATATTCTGATGTTATATTAAGCAATTAAACAAGTATTTTAACCAGTATAGTTTCATGGCAAAAAATAGCAATTAAAATATTCTAATATTTTATTAAAGAAAGATAAAACCAAAACTGCTAAAACATTAGGACTATTGTATTAAAATTTGCACTTTAATAACATCTCTCTTTCTTCAACTAAGGCAAGCTTTTGTATGGACTAAATACAAAACACTCCTTGATTCTCTTCCTTTGTCCCATTTTGACAGTAGTGGTGGTGGTAGAATTTGCTCTTCCAGTGGAAAAATAAGAGAAAGACTGGAGTTTCTTTGTTTAATTTGAAGCCTTTCACTGCCAAGCTAAAGGTACACGAAGCAAAAAGGAAAAGAACAAAGCAGATGAAAGTAGTTACTGTTTCAGGTATTGAATTCACTTCTACATCCGCTGCTGCAGTTAGTAGATAGGTGGAACACACTGTCTTTTCAGGCTCAGAGTCCTGGAAAATTTGTTGCAGAACAAACTTGTTTGAAGTAATAATCTATATTGCCTTTCTGGTAGGGAATTCACAGAGGTCTTGTGAGAGCTGGCTTGCTAAGCCGTTGAAATTAGACTGAGAAGAGGGAGGAGTAGAAAACCATAGAAGAAAAATATGGTGTAAAGAGAAGAGACTTGAGGAACAAGGTGTAAAAAGTAGCATAAGGCATATTACTTAATCCATTGTTTAGAAAGACTAAAGCAGAGTAGTTAGTGATGTTGCTTGTACAACATCTCTTTACTCCTGTGAAAGTATCTCTAAAAATCATGTGATAAATGCAGCGGTAAATTCCAGAGTCCCAAAATGATCGTATATCTTGCTCTGTTAGCCCGTTCATTCTTTTCCTCCTAAATGCAAAGAACAGTGGTGAGGGGCAGAAGAATATCCTCTATGTAGTACGTATTCATGACTCACACATTTTGGGTCACTGAAATCCAGCTCCTCATTCCTTACTTTTACAAGTTGCAATTTTAAGTCGTCTGATGCACATAGCAGATGGATTTGGGTCTGTTAAGTTATCTAGGACAAAGTATCTAGGGCAATTTAAAATACAGACTTGCACTAAAAAAAGCAGACTATTTAACTGGAAACAGATGTCATTAGCCTTTTTCCCAGTCAATTAAAATTTCCCCTAAAATGATCACAGTATATCAATAAATCTGATCTATGGAAATCTCTTAGATTTCTGATCATACTTCCAAATCTTATTATACAGGTGTGTGTGTCCATTAAACTTAAATCTCTAACATTAAAAATATATATTAAGTAAAGGTAAGCAAAATTTCATCTATGTGTTTATATATACGTTTGTAGTAAAGTTGAAGTGTGTTATGGAGAGGTATCGGCTGGATGAAATGGCTGTTTTTACAAAATCCATTATACAAATATGATAGAAAAATTCCAAAGCAGAAGGAAAACAAAAACAAATGTCCAAATGTTAAACGCTGTCATGAAACAAAATTGTAAGAGCCATCGGGGAGGATGGCATTAATCTCCCTATCAGTTTTCTGTAAACAGATTAGAAATTTTCACTTGGAAATTCATTGCAAAGTAAAGTAAGGATGATTCTCAAAGTGCAAATTTAAACTCCTGTTGTTATCAGTGGAGAATGTGCCGTGAGTAAGAACTTTAGCTCGATCACATACTGGAACGTGCAGCTCTGCTGTTTGCAAAATCGTTTAGATGAAATCCTGCAGAATCTCTGCGGTATGCTACGGAAACAGCGGTGGAGCATGGGTCAGAATGTATATGATAAAAACTACTTTGTTTAAAATTCTGTGATTGTGAAGAATGAATGGATTTTGGACTGGAAAAGCAAACAGTCAAATAATTTGTATCATCTTTGCAATATATATGGTACAGCTTCTGATGTTTCTAATGTGTCACAGATGGTCTGGTTGGGCAGAAGGACTGCCAAAAGTGAATGTATGAAATTAATCTCTTTTTCACCATATCAGACCATCTGTTGCCAGTTCATTGAGTCTGTTACTAATAACAAATAATTAATAATAATTGCAATAATTAATAAGTTCCTGCTTAATTTGAAATTATTTTTATTAGGGTTTACTCTTTTAGTCTCCTTTTTTCATATGTGTAGGTTAAGTAAAAAAGATTTAACCCTTTTTCTGGGTGACCAAACATATAAGTTAGTTGTGTGTCTACTCTTAATGCTTATATATAAGCTCTAACAAAGTATCTTTGTCTAGAAAGTCACTGTTGTCACTGAGGCTGAAGAATGGATTTTAAAGTTTTGCTGGATTTTTATTATAATGAGCGTACTCTTCATGTTGATATTAGGTAAAGCCTAGCTGCATGAAGGTGATGATCTCTAACTAGCAATGTCATTGTTCTAATATTGTAATTTCAGAGAAAGAATTATATTCAACTTGGAAAAGATAAAATTCTCTTTCAGTTTATTCTCTTTCCACAATATATTCCTCCAGTATTCCTTTCGGTTTTCTCATTTTTTTGTTTCTTCCCACAAATATAGATTTCTCATTCATTTTTGTTGCATACATTATTCCCTTTTCAGTGTTTTCTGATTATTACCATATTAACTCTTCACCTCCTCTTAGCAAATCATTGCTCAAAAATTTCTGATACCATAATTTTGTATTGGTGCTACAGGTTTTCAGGCATCTAAAATAATTTGTTATGGGTAATAACAACAGTTTTTACATCTTTTCCTTGTAAGCGTGTTTTCAAACTTAATAAGGCTTAACTATATTTATAATAAGATGAAAGGTTCCAATAATAACCACAAACACTGTTCTTCATGATTTGACTTCTTCATATATGTGTGTTAATTCAATAATTTGCCCCAGGCATATTTAGTTACTTATTTTATTTCCTTTTACATTAGATTTTTATTTTTCCTCTACGATGCTTTATGTCTATTTGCTCCTTCTAATACCAAAGCATTCACAGTTGTGTCAGACTGTCAAGCAGGCTAACCCACTGGCTGGGGTAGAGAGGCAAAGGAGCGTGACTTGACCTAGCTGCTGTTCTTCCCCTCTTACTCTGCATCCCACTCTCGCACTCCGGGCAGAAGTTGCGAAAAAAGAGTAGTCCCTCTACTTCCTACCTGGGTGTGCACCAGCCACCGCTATACTCATACGATGGAGTGTATCGATTACTTCTGCTTTTTTATTCTTTTATGAGGGTATGCAGAAGAGGCCAGGATTGAACCTTTCCCTCATACTTTACCATCTTTTACACGTTCACAATATATTACTGTGGTACCAGTTTTTAATGTATGAGCATTGTTTACTTTTGGCATATATTAAAAAGTGGTCTGATTGACGTCATGTGAAACTGGGAAATGATTCTTCTTTGATAGCAGTGTCTGCTCCTTTTTTTGATAAATATTTACATCCAGAATCATAATCCCATTAAAACCCCCTCTTTTTAGAAAAGATAAATTATTAATTCTGTAGTATATTCAGTGCAGTTTACTTTACCATAATCAAACTCCTCTGTTTCAGGTCAAGATGAAGGAAATGCTGAAGTTTTTTATCAGATAGTGTGTCTGAAGAGAAAGTTTCCCTTCCTCTCTCCTCCCCTACACCTGAATTTAGCTCGTAACTTGGGAAATGACATGCAGGTTTATATGCTGCCTGATACACCTGGGTGGAAGTTCTCGCATCAGAATGATCAATAGGAGTTCTGGGTTTGAATTTAGAAGTCCCCAAAGAAAGTTTTCCTGGGATTGTTCTTTTTAACCTTCAGCATTATATCTGCCCTCAGTGTAAAAGCTCACTTTTAAAAACACACTTAACATATGGCCTAGATACACTGCACAATGGATCCCACGTGTTAATTATGTATAAAGCAACACAGAGAAAATGTTGATAAGTGTTCTAGGTGGTTTTTGCATTGCTTTCTGGACGTTTTTTTACCATAGTATATAAAGTTTTGACATGGTTTCCTAAGGATGATGCTGCAGAAAAATAAGATGAGAAAAGGGCATCGGCCAGCAGGCTCAACAATTCTTGGTTTTTGTTTTGTAGCAATGTATTTTTATGAAATTTGATGACTATGGTTAGAAGGATAGTCAACCTTACCCACTTTCTTTTCAAAAGGTTTTTTGCATGAATATAAGATCATATTTTGCAGTATACTGGCAGTGAGCATCCTCAAACCGTAGTCAGTTTTGCAAGGTTCAATATGCTTTAAGTTATTGTGACAAATCAAATTATTAATCTCTTTCTCTTTGGAAGTAGTTGTCTTTGAGAAAAAGTTTTGTGAGTTTCCATAATACAATTCTCAGTTTAATTAATATCATATGTTTGTGTATGAGTGCATTTCTGTATGGAGCAATTTCTAAACCCTGAGCCTTTCTACTTTATAAGATACATCATGGCAACAAATGATGCACTGATCACATAGTATATGAACTAAATGCATGTATCAAAAATGTTCTTCAGATAATTACTAGAAAATAAAATACTGTAGAGCTGTCATGAAACTCGCTATACCTAAATGAAATCTCATTCTTACATGACACTGCAAGAGACTTTTTAAAAACAATTATTTATCTCTCTCTCCTATTCTATAATGTCAAGTTTGATCATGATTGCCTATCATGTATGATTTCTGAAAAATGAGGTATGAATTTTATTTTACCAACAAAACAACAGTAAATAACATAGCCGGGTTTTGTAGTAGTAGTACTATATAAAGGTTGTAATGACTCAAGAGTATGATTTTTTTGGAAAAAAAGTGGTGGAAGAATGATTTGCATATATCCATAAGGATCTTCCTACTTATGTCAATCAGCTCTGGATTGTTCCCATCTGTGTACTGTGCTGAGGACTCTAGGACATTCTGGATGTCTCACTACAAGGGAATACAAAGAAGAAAGTAATTTTTTTTTTGCTCAGTAAGTGCTTCTACATTGCAAAAAGCAGGGCACACCGGAAAAATGGCTTTTCTAGTTTTTTGCTTTTGGAAGGCTGAAATTTAGATACACTGCAGTAATCTGATTCAGAATAATACAAGTGTTATTTTAAAAACAAGATACCATATTAAAGAAACATATTGAAGTCTCGTAAAATAGGTTTCTTGTCTCACCATTTGCTTAGGTTTTAGTCATACTGGTCACACATAATCCTTGTTTTTGTTTTCCAAGCCAACTGAATTTTTATCTGTACATACTCACAAGAACTGTGTGGAGGGGCATATCAGGGTTGAGGAGGTTTAGATTGGATGTAAGGAAAAATTTCTTTACTGCAAGAGTGGTGAAACATTGGCACAGGCTGCCCAGGGAAGTGGTGGAGTCCCCATCCCTGGAGGTATTTAAAAGACATGTAGATGAGGCGCTTAGGGACATGGTTTAGTGGGCATGGTGGTGTTGGGTTGACGGTTGGACTCGATGATCTTAGAGGTCTTTTCCAACCTCAATGATTCTATGATTCTATGATTCTATGATTCTATATCCGGCATCCTCAGGGTTCAAGTGATGAGGAAGAGAGAATTATGACTGTACTATAATCACTTCACCTGCACGCAATTTTTAATTTTTTTTCACACAGTCTTATTTGGTTGTTTTAATAGCTGAGCTCTTTTCTTTCTAATTGTTTTTCCTTTCCAGAAAAATGAATAGCTGATTATCAGTGCGCTTCTCATTTTTAACTGTACTATGTTTTAATCTGTTTCATACTTGCTACAAATACGAGTACAACCTTTGGCTTCATAAAACATGATATTTAATTTGTCATTCTCAGCTCCTACTGAGACCATGCCCTGCACAAAAGTATTCTGCTAATGTTACAACTAGCAGGACTGCAGCACAGTTTTACCAGTGCTAATAACATATGTTCTAAAATTTGTTACTTGATGTGAAGTAGACTTGGCAGCAAACACTAAAATAACTGATTTTTCATTGTATAACAATAAAGTTGCTGAGTATTAAACTGAAGTTTAATCCAAAAATAAATGTTAATCCTGGAGTTTAATCCAAAGGTACGTGTTAATCTTCAAATGCTATTTGGGGTAGCAGCTTTGACTTTCATTTCAGCTGAATGTTCTTAACCCATCTCAAGGTTAGGTGTCTACCTGAGTTAGTCATCTGGACCTCCTCATGATGTGATGCGAAGTATACCTACCTCCTGTAGGGCATCCATTTTAGCTTAGACATTTATTTTCAGAAGGTGCTTTTCTCTCTCCACAGATACCAATATCATGACTAACTGTCCTGGTTATGATATTGGTATCTGTGGAGAGATATATCAGAACAGATACTTTTAGATAGCTACAGTTTGATGGCAGGATTCATAGCCACTGTTCCCAATGTTAATTTATATTTATATATGCATTTTATACTTATATATGTATGTATATATGTATACACAGCTTTGTAAAATGTGGGCTCCTTGCCATCTTGCCCACCAGGGTACTCAGGTTGTTCAGGTAACGCTCAGTCTGCTACTGTTTGAAGGATTCTTGCTAGAGGCGCTGCCCTTTGGCTGCAAAGTATGGCAACTCAGAATATAAGTTTGGTCAGTTGTCAAGGGAGCAGAGCTCCATTTTTGGTATATGAAAAGCAAACAGAAAGAAATAACCAGTATTTCAAAAGTTTTCAATAGGAATAGATTTGCTAATGAATTTGAACTGATATTGCTGTTCAGTTTTTCCTAGGAGTTTTAGCATTGCTCATGGCTATTTTTTTGTGTTCAGTCCTGTATATGTACATACGTTCATTACCATTGAAATGCTCTTGAAATGTGTGAAGAATGGGAATATTGACTCAGGCAGAATGTAAAAAAGGTTTAGTGCTTTTCCAGCTTCCTATACCTGTTTTATGTGGAAGTAATCATTCTGTTATTAATTTATAACTTTATACACCCTACCAAAATAATAGATAAATATTAGTCATAAATCAATTACCTTTGTGTCATGTAGGGTTTTTTCCTACAGTTTAATTGTTTTTATGTCAGATGTTGTTGCCTTTGTATTGTTTTATCCTATTAAAATTTGCTCTCCTAAAATACATTTTTAAAAGGATCTGGCAGCAAAACGAATACTAGACCCGCTCTGTTTAAATCTATGGTGAGGACAAGTATTGCTCTCATGTTAATGCAGGATTTCATTTGACATGCTTCACTTTATGTAAGAGCAAATCACTATCTCGTTCCATGCTAATCTATGCTGGGCTTTTTATTGCTAATGTACCAAAATCCCTCATTCTAAGGCAAAAAGGTGGTGGTGGTGGTGGGAGAAATAGCAATGCCAATAAAAGAAATGTTTTATCCAAACAACATGAGCAACTTCCAATAGAATGACACAAATGTAATAAAAAAGAAAGAACAAAAGTAAAATCTACATTTGAGAGAGAATAAAAATGTCTGTAAATAAGTAACACTTGATGGACTTTGCATGTCAGAAAACTGACTGGGAAATTGCAAGGACAGATACAGCACAGATCTTGCACTTCCATACTTCATCTTTTTCATAGCAGGGACATGAACAAATTGTTATTTTGTAGTTGCTGACTTAAAAGATCTTTTTCCTCATTTTCCTTACTTTGATCCTGGTTTAGATGCTATTTGCACAACTATTTCCTAAACACAACTGTTAATTTTTAATTATTTAACCATTATCCATAAATAACTACTTAAATAGAAGGACAACATAAAATGCTTTGAATTAGGACCTTTATGAAAAATGTAAGACAGTATACTTAATTTACCTAGAAATTAAGTTGCAGAGTGATTGCTGCCTATTTGATAGGGCTAATAGAATTGTAGATCTGGAAACCCAAATCCTATGATTCAGGCCATTACTTATTTTCAGTTAAAATGGCTATTCTTGGCATATTGACAGTATGAAGCTAAAACCATTAAGTTCAAAACAAATTATTTAATGGATAAGTTTTCTACAAATTATTTCACACTTAAAAGTATTCTCCTTATTTTTTTAGAAAAGACTGAAGTGTCCCAAAACAGGCAGTTCAAGTTTGCACAGTTCCCATCTCCATGTAATCCTTCATTACTCACAAGTTGCAAAATTAATGAAAAACTAGGTTTTTTTAGTTTGAATAAAAGTTATAGAAAAATAGCAAATCATGAAGATATAAGGAAATATTTTTTCCCTTTCAAGGGACTTTCAGAATTAAATTAGTAGCCATAAACTGTTCTGCAGGATTATTTCTTACAAAAACCTCTCTAACATAACCTGCTAGATAATATTATTTAAATATTATTAAATAATATAAATAATATTATTACTATTGTTAACTGTTACTAATTATTTTAGTATTATATTGTTTTGCTGAAGTACTAACCTGAATGTCCCTGTGCCATCTCTTCAGGTACTTAAAGATGTTAGTATTTACTAGAATAGTTCTTGCCCTCAATACATTATTTTACCCTTTGACACAAATACGTCTGTAAGAGAGAAATCTTGTACCAATGTATGGTGGGTTGATCCCAGCTGGCAACTAAGCACCCATGAGCTGCTCGCTCACTCTCCTCCCCAGCTGGATGGGGGAGAATCAGAAGAGGAAAAGCGAGAAAACCTCATGGGTTGAGATAAAGAGAGTTTAATAAGTGAAGGAAACAGACCCCCCCCCCCCACCAAACGATACAAAGGCAATCACTCACCACCTCCCACAAGCAGACCGATGCCCAGCCAGTCTCTGAGCAACTGCTGCTTTGGAAAGACTACCCCCAGTTTTACTGCTGAGCATGAAGTTATATGGCACGGAATATCCCTTCGGTCAGCTTGGGTCAGCGGTCCTGGCTGTGCCCCCTCCCAGCCTCTTGCCCATCCTGGCTTATTCACTGCAGGGGCAGAGCGGGCAACAGAGAAGGTCTCCAGCTGTGCAAGTGCTGCTCAACAATAGCCAAAACACTGGCATGTTATTAACACTGTTTTAATCAGAAATCCAAACTACAGCGCCCTAGGGACGGCTGTGAAGAAGATTAATTCCATCCCAGCCAGACCCAGCACACAATGCCATAACTCACTCACAGTGGGACAGTATTTGTTTTGAAGCCTTTACTTTTGTATGCAGTATACAAAACTGACAAGTTTCATAGGTGCATTTTCAATATTAGGGGGAAAAAACCCAACCAAACAAGGAAATAAAATAAGGTTGAATGTGCAAAGTAAGTTTGTTTTGACATGTAATATTGAAGTTCTTCGTTATTACTCTGAATGAGAATGGTAATTTCATCCTTTATTGAGGAAATTATAATTTTTAGATTTTGCAGCAAATATCTCACATACTGTACAAAAACCATAATAATGTTTTCTGAGCATTTGTTGTGTCTCCTTGAAATTACACTTTTGAAATGAGTTATTGTCTTGTTTTGACGGAAGTAGAACATTTCCTTTCCTTGTTCTCGAGGCATTCTTTGAATGCTCTGCCAGTTTTGCATAGTTACATTGAAATATTGTTCATATATTTAATGTTTGTTTCTGACATTTCAAAAAACACTCTGAATATTCTCATTGTGAAAGGTTTGCTTATTTAAGCATTTGCACCAACACCAAATTAAAATATCCATGAATTTTTACAGATCATCTTATTCCTTCTTACTTCTACATGAGGAAGCATTGCCTTCTAGAACGTCTCTACTTCCTGGAGACATCTGGGTGGAAAATTTACATATACAACTTCAAACTGATTCATATTTAGACAGAGAATATGGTTTATAACCTCTTTTTTGCAAGAAGAAACAGTTTGTTTAGTACTTCTTGATAGAATACAATTTCTACTGGCAGATAAAATTACCTCAGTCTGTCGCATATAAAGAGGCCAAGGCTGACTTTTGTGTGCATGACGCTGAGTGTAACTTTATCTCTTCACTTTAGGTTCCTTGGGTCTAAGTGATCTACATGACTGAAGCAAATGTTTGCAGATGCAAAATTTCAACAACAGCAATTTCCATCACACAAAACTGAAGCATGAGTAAATAATAGCTAAAAATTTGACCCTGAAGATGCAAATAACCACTAGGAAATGAAAGCTTTTATTTCCCTGACATTTGTAACACAGCCATTCCTATATTTTATTGTAAGACACACTTCAGTGGCATGAATAATGTGTGGTGGATGGAAGGTGATGGAAAATGTGTGTTCTTCTTTCCATGCAGAGTTATGAATAATACCATGATTTTCACCTACTGTTACAGCTACCGAGAGCTTTCAGTTGTATGTCCATACTGTATTAATAATAATGATGATGATAATTTTGTGCTCTTCTCCCCTTTAACTTCTTCTTGCATCTAGCTCTTTCCTTTTCCATGTATCCTCCATTTGCTATAGACGTAAGAACTGTTCCTGTAATGAGAGGCAACTGAATCTTCGAACGGACACTCCTGCATTTGCTGACTCTTCCTCTTTCATTTTAGTAACTTATTTGGGTTTTGATTTTAATTCTTTTCAACTTCATGAAACATTTATTGTGTAAAGGCAGCAATGGATAAGAACACGGAGAAAAAAATGGGGTATGTTATAGTTTTTTGTAAATCAGGTGGTTTAATCATCTAAGCCTACAATCTGTAGAAATATGAATTTTAACTGCCACTTTGAGAAAAGAATCAGGAGTTGTTTAGGAGTTATGTGTTATTGATTATTCCCAGCCTTTATCTGTTTTCTACATGACTGTTGCTGTATCTGGATTTAACTATAATATTTATTAGAAATACAAATAAGCAACGTATTTCCAACCTAAATAGGTCAGCACTTGAAAACTGGCAGCAGCTGGCTTAAAACATATCAACAGTGCTGCTTTCTTGGGATACCTCCTCACCTGCATGAGTATTTGTGATTAAATTTACTATCTGAGAGAAACAAATAAAATGATATTCCATATCTTGTGCCTGCATAAATACATTTTTCAAAAAAGCATTCTTTCACGCCTAGCAGGGGTCCTGGGCCCAGAATCATCTGTGTAAAGTGGTAGTTTTGAAAGGTATTTTAGTAAGTTGAACGAAATTCAGGGATGATTGGAAGGGTAAATTGGTGGAATTTGATCAGGGGGAAAAAAAAAAAAATATATATATCAATGCATGTAAATAAAAGTCATCTCCCCCATGCTGGTGTGCAATAGTACAATTGCACAATTTACATGATGAAGACAGAATTGAGGCTGCTACTGAGAGGTGCTATTGAGATGCTGTAACAAAGGTATAGAAATAGAAAAACGTTGAAGAAGTTTGAATAGCAATAACGCTCCTTATTGTGTTCTATAAGGGAAAAAAATGCCATTAAAAGGGGAGTAATTATTTTAAAAAATTATATAACATCATGAAGAAAATGAAAGAGAAGTTTTATTACTCAGGAGATGATTCTGTGTTTTGTAGATATGTTTGGATTTCTTTAGATAATCATCTACTTATCTGCCATCAAAAAAACCCCCCTAAATTTTGTGAATGCACTTATTGCTAATCAACATTTTAACATACTCTTAACTTGCAAACATAGGAGTTGCGTACAAGACTGGACCTTTGGTCTGTTTAGCCACTTTGTGGTAAAGGTCTGAGGTACAACAAAAACATTCTTACTGAAAGTAGCTTTATATACCTTAAGTTTTCTGTCCCTTCTATGATTTAATTTCCTTTGTTTCATTGTTGTTTTGCTTTGTTTTACAGATTCTTGCTCTAATTTACCTTTGCTACGAAAAATTTAAATTCTGTTACTATACATGAATTTGTCCCAAACCTAAAATAGATCCGAGCTTATTTTCTAAAGACAACTGTTCTTCAGCAATGTATTGATTAAAAAGTAAATGAGAGTGAAAATAAACAGTTACGCATGCATTGACAGTCTTAGTTCATAGCAAAAATATACCATGATTGCCCTGTTGTTTATTGAACAGTAACTGCTACAAAGTGCAATAAAAAAATACACCTTCCCACATCATCTTCTGTTATGATCATTTAGTTGAGGTGCTCTAGTGTAATGATTGTAATAATGCTCATTTTAATGCAGTCTAGGATTATTGCATTATTTCTCTTGTGTGGTAAATGACTGGTAGCTTATCCTGAACAGTCAGGAGTTGTTCCTGTTTTACCCTTACTTATGTGTATTACAGGAATCCACACTAGCTATTCAGTGCTCCCATAGTTCAAAGGAGAAGCTATTCTGCTTCATGACCGTGTCTTCTTATGGTCTTACTTTACCAATCTTCCCATCCAACATCTTCACTGTGACAAACTCTAAAGGAGAATCTGGCATCTTTCTGTTCTTGCAAACAAAGTGAGTGGATGTTGAATGCTATAAATATCACCTTGGTTTTTTTATGAATTCTTTACTACTGGATTTTTGGAAGTTGAGGTGTAAATCATTGTAATTGTTGATTTTAGGGGTCACTTAGTAGCTTAAGCCAGTTGAGAACATTATGTCCAAAGTCCTCACTTAAATTACAGTCTTGTACTTAATAATTAAGCATTTCAACATTTTAGTGCTGAGAGGTGTGGTAGTCATTCATTCAGTATACGTTTTAGAAGTTCCAAGACTGTTCCTGTCTAAGGAAATGGGAGAAGGAGTGAGCCCCTGGTAGGTCTAGCATTACAAGATTAATGAAATCCACATTGGCTCTTATTTTTGCTTTTTGTGGTGATGGAACGCCCTCATTTCAGTTATGTGCTATTTTTATTTGGAGATACTGTAAATATTCTCTACTGAAATTTAAAAATCTATTTTAATCCTGAAGAGGCTTACAGTGTCTTTTTAGTGGAAATATTTCTGTTAGCTAATGCTAATACTGAGTCAGCTAACGAGTACTCACAAAGGATGAAACTACCGATTCTATACAGAAGGGAATTACTAATATTAGGATTAAGAGAACCTGATGCAAGCAAATACATATAAGAAAGCCTGTTCTTTTGTTAATTTCAACAAAGCAATCTCTTGGTGAATAGACCGTGAAGATTTAGAGCTGAAGAGTTCAATCTTACCTTACTTCAAGCACTTATAAATATGCAGTATGCTACAAAGACTGGAACTGTAGAGAGAAGGTGATAAAATGTATTTTGTACTGTTTTGTCCTCATGTTATTGCACCTCGCTCAGCAGATTATTTATTGTGTTAGTTCTTAATAAATAATTGATGGAGAACTGATAATACAAAATTTACTGAATATGTAGAGTGTTTTATTATAACATTAATATGTTACAGGTGTGTTTTATTGGTCAATTAACATATGCCTCAAGGTGTGGTATGATATATGAGGCTGCTGGTTGTACGCTATGTGAGGTTTGGATTAGCAGGCTGGTAAAACACATCCTGGAGGGTCTTAATGGTGGTGTAGAGTGAGGAAAGATACCCTATATAGAAATTGCACTGTGGTTGAGATATGCAAGCTAACTTTAAATGAGGAAGCATGACTTCTGAAAGTAGGCTAGTAATAGCAATGTGGATCTTTTATGTAAGTTAATTTACTCTGCCATTTGGCAGAAGCTATCTTAGGGCTAAGGTGGTTTCCATTAATTTCCCACCTTTCCTGAAAAGTTGTAATAGTTTACCTCCCTCATACTTTATTTACAAGGCCATGTACAACACAAGCCTACTTGTTATCTCTGAGTGCTACTCTTAATCAAGTAATGGTGTGAATATAGCCCAGAAAATTTAAATTGTATTTAAGTTTCTTTTAAAATTCTTTATCTAGTAATAGTTTTCATTATACAAAATAGATAAGTGTTTTGGGGCTGGGTTGTTTTGGGGTTGGTTGTTTTGGGGTTTTTTTGAGGGTTTTGTGTCTTTATTTTTGTATTTATGTGATACTTGTTGCTTATTCTGTACCTGTTGGAAAGGTTGACTTACACAGTATCCCTTGGCTATCATTAGTCTCTTCCTTCCTCTCTCTTGTCTTATTTTTATTCCATGCACAACAGAAGATGAATAGCTTTAGGCTCACTTTTTGAGTAGAGTGGTTGTGAGGGAAAATGGAAAACTGCAGCGTTCAATGTCTGTGTATTCCTAGGTGAAACTGTCCTAACTGCATGCAAAGGGCAGAGAGCTCCAGGAGCAAAAGGATGCCTGCAATAGATCAGACCAAGAGTCCAGCTGACCCTGGAGAAATCAACAAAGACAACAGGCAATAGCAAATGCTTGAAGAAAAAGTGTAAAAACAGAGCAAGCATATTGATATTTCTGTAGGTATGGCTTTTCCTATTTTCATCTGCAGTATAAGAACTTAACCAGAATATTATATTCAGACCATTTTGCTTAATAGCTCTTGAGAGAGTTCTCTTCCATTTGTCTAAGAGGTTTTTAATCTTTTTACATATTAACATCAAATCTGTTCTTTTGGAATGCATTCCATCATTTTAATTCTGAATTGTGTGGGAAAAGTTTGATTTACATCTGTGCTCTTTATTTTAAAACTGCTGCCACATGCTTTCATTGCACACCCTATGGGTCTTGTGCTACAAGGTGTGGTGAATTATCAATCTATATTCAGTCATCCTATGCTCCCTCAACTGTGTTCTTATCCATGTTGAAGAAGCCTCAGCTGTTTTCTGCTTTAAGCAAATTTTGTCACCTTATTCTTCATTCTTTTCAAGTAGCTTATGAATATATTAAATACCAGGGGCTCCATCATGAATTCCTGTGGAATGTTACTGAGTTTCTCCCTCAATTTTTAATCCCCATTTATTCCTAGCTTGTTTGTCCTGTCTGCTACCAGTTTATTAGCATACAAGGGAAACTTCCCTTCTACCTCACACTAAACCTGTCTTTATTCTCTAGTAGAAAGTAGGTTTTTTGGGAGTCCAGATATTATCATGTGCATGAACTTTATTTAAGGTGTAACTGACTTCTTTGAAGAATGCTCTTAGGTTTTAATAGCATGATTTCTGTCTGCAAAAATCAGGCTGACTCTTTGTCCGCTATGTTCAGCCACATTGGTAATTTTTTTCACATATTCAACCACTTTGGCCAGTATGGAGTCATGTTTACTCATTAGTATTTATGCATATTCTAAGTAGAAAGTTTTCAAACAACTGATACCATCTTTGTCATGTTCAAGTGATATCATGTTGCTATGTTCAACTGCAGTTGAGAATGTGCTGGACACAGTCACCAGATGTTCTGGCAATCTGCACTGGACATTACTGCATGCTGGAGCAAAAGAATGGAAACATGAAATGCAGTTTTTATAATCTTTTTCTCTGGAGGTAGTCCCCAAAATTTCCTGTCTGCTCTATAACAGAATAGGTAGCACCATTGGGGGCGGGGGGGAAATCTTCACTCAACTCCCATTCAAACAAGCTGATCATCAAAGTAGAAGCACTGCATTTGCGCAGCCTACCCGCTCAAAGCTGTTTCTTTCTGTGCTGCAAAGGTAAATGGACTACTTAGAAACATTATTTTTACTTCAGCAGGTGATTACCTGATTAAATGCTATACTTGATTAAATGCTGTAAAAAGTATTTAAGATCATTAGTGGTAACAAGACTATCAGAAGAGCAGTAGCATGTAGAATAAAAAGAACCTCTTGCCCTCCCCCGCAACTCTTCTGTGAAGAGGCAGGTTGAAAATGAAGATTGTGAAACAAGAAACTAGACCAGTATCAAAAGCAGTATGCCTTGCAGAGTTTCCAGCCAATAACATAAGCCAACAAGCAAAATAATGACTGTTAATGGAAGCTGATTTTTCCCTTTGTGTGACAGGTCCAGAACATAAATGTTACCATTATGACTGAAGTGCTCACTTGGTGTATAGAACAGGACTCTCTACATGGTGATTTTTGTGGTTTGTTTACCTATCTTTGCTCTGGGCTTGCTGAAATCAGTGGAATTATTTAGCAAAAAGAGGTTCTGAGCAGAACCCAAGGGACCTGGTTTGGATGGGAATACTACCTAGAAGTTTCAGTGCATCTAAGGCTGAGTCCTTAAAAGTAAGGTAGTTGGAGAGAAAACAAGTGCCTCAAGGTTTGATTGAATGTGGCTGATTGTGGGCTGCAAGCTTGTGCTCACCTAGTGAGCACTGAATTCTTGCTGCCATGTGGACAGCAGCTGCCGCATTTCTCCAGTCAGCTCCTACCAGTCTCAGTTCTGACTCCAGGCATGAAGACAGTTTCTATCGTTTATTCATTCATGCATTTATTTAGTTTTGTCTATTGTTTGGTCTTTTCTGGGAGATAGTTTCGTTTGCACCACTTCTGGTAATGATCCAAGCTGTGTATATGTGACCACCAATGGGGGGGAGCTGACCACTCAAAACTGTGTGTAATTTGCCCTCGCTGTCAAAGGTTTTGTTGTTATTGCATGGCTGAAATTAGCAGGCTATCTAGAATGCAAAAGTCTCTTATGAGTCATCTGAGTTACTCAGTTCTTCAAGATCAAAGCTCTACTCAAATAAAAAAGTTGTGTTCAGAGGATTATTTGAGACTTCTGATATTTTAATGGGGGGTGAAGATGTCTATGTGCCAAAACAATGTGCTATATAAGGAAGTGCTTCTAGCAGAAAAAGAACTTGCTGCTGAACGTTCATACAAATCGTGTTGTGACTGACAAACTTTTAAAGGGAAAATATTGTTGATAATTTATTGGGCAGGCAAGAATTTTTTCTGGCCCAAGACCATCTGAAAGATGAAAGGGCATGATGGGAAGGTGGCTTAGCAAGGGAATGTGAAATCTAGACAAGATATACCAGTACTGCTTTTGACTACAGATGAGCCAAAGATGCTTATAGCAGACACCTCTGAGCCAAAAGTTTTTTGAGGAAGGCTGGTATTTTGCCTGTCAGATCTGCTTCAGGTCTAGTGATTATCAACATCTTAGCTGCTTCAATTCCCTGATGAACTGCCTTGAAAACGGGAGTTTTATAAATCACCTCACGACACTGTACTACAAAGCCCTGATGATCAGCAATGCAATGACCACATTTATGGGAAGAAAAGACATCGTTTCTGGGAATAATATGAGAACGTATCAACTCCACACATCTTGATTGCAGACTCTGCAGGTAGCCAAGGTTTCTGTGGCTTACTCCTTGACCTTCGCCTTTGCTTTCACAGACTGCAAACTTCTCAGACAGATCCATAGTGTGAACTGCATTGTAATAGCTAGACTGCCTGATGGAGAGATTTCCTTCCGTTCTTAATTGGGCAATACCTGTAGCTCTGTCATCCGGGATCATAAAGATTTGCTGCTTCCTGTTTGCAGTTGCATAGTATCTCTGGGGAAAGTATAACAATTTATAACAATGAAAAGTGACTTTGTGGTGCATATTTACATTATAATATTCTATAAATATTCTGCCACTTTTGACAAACGTTAGGTTGTGCTACTCTTGTGTCACTTTCTATTTTATCTCATATCTCTGTGCTCTCTTAAACCTGCGATAATTTTTGCTACCTATTAACGAATAATAAATAGAGAGGGCATGGACTAGGTGGCAGATCAGATGCCTTCATTAGACACATATCTTCACCATGACAGGAAGGACGAAGTAACAGATTCCAAATTGGTGTGTTCCCCACCCTGTCTCCTCCACCCTTCCCACACCATACACATTTCTGTAGTGGTGATCAGAGTTTGGTACTCTGTGCATTACTGGTTATTAGGTATAATGCCACTGTTGCCTGGTCTACTCTCTGCACTCTATTTTTATTTGTATATTCTTGCTACCTTTTTATATTAGATTAGTTACTGTAGTTAGTTACTTAATTGAATGCACAGTTAATTCCTTTTTTATTTGTCTTCACATGGATGTGCTGTTCCGCATTTGTTTTGACCGGTTGTGACTCTACAGCTGTAAATTCTGGTAATTTGAGAACTGAGATGCTGCTGTAATTCACATCTGTCAAAGCCAATCTCAGAAGCTCATAGGGAGAGAAAAAAAAAATCATGGAATTTGGAGAAAAAAAAGATGAAGTAGGCCTTCTAAGTCATGTTCATGCTGAAGAAAAATTAGGCTGCTTTATTTTGGTAGTTTGGCTCTGGTAACTTGAAATACCCCAGGAAGCAGCCATTTCCACTATTTTCATTTTCATATAAAATCTCCCACTGAAATTACTGGAGAGTTGGACAAGATGCTTTGCCTTATGTACTAGTTTTGGCTGGGGTAGAGTTAATTTTCTTCATAGTAGCTAGTATGGGGCTGTGTTTTGGATTTGTGCTGGAAACAGTGTTGATAACACAGGGATGTTTTAGTTACTGCTGAGCAGGGCTGACACAGGGTCAAGGCCTTTTCTGCCTCTCACCCCACCCCACCAGCGAGCAGGCTGGGGGGGCACGAGAAACTGGGAGGGGACACAGCCGGGACAGCTGACCCCACCTGACCAAAGGGATGTTCCACACCATATGACGTCATGCTGAGCATGTAAAGCTGGGGAAGAAGGAGGAAGGGGGGGACGTTTGGAGTGATGGTGTTTGTCTTCCCAAGTCACCATTATGCGTGATGGAGCCCTGCTTTCCTGGAGGTGGCTGAACACCTGCCTGCCCATGGGAAGCAGTGAATGAATTCCTTGTTTTGCTTTGCTTGTGCATGCGGCTTTTGCTTTACCTATTAAACTGTCTTCATCTCAGCCCACGAGTTTTCTCACTGTCACTCTTCTGATTCTCTCCCCCATCCCACTGAGGGGGAGTGAGCGAGTGGCTGTGTGGTGCTTAGCTGCTGGCTGGGGTTTAAACCATGACACCTTTATAAATCTCTGTTCCCTGGTCACAAGCTGGAAAGAATAGTAGCTGCCTGCTTTGTAAGATGCTATGAAATCTATTGATGAAGACTGTGTATTAATGGTAGATATTGTTCAGTTCATGAATGTGTGCATCAGAGGCCATGAGGCTGTAAGATGACCTAAATAATATTGCTTCCACTGTTATGCAATTTGTTTTCTACTGTTTTTCTTATAATTTCTACAAAGTAACATAAAAGAATACACATTTTTAGAGGTTCCTTGATTAGCTCTGCTTTGTATTAATATGGCAAATTCCATTCTAGAGATGAAAATGCTGCTGGGCTTCCTGTCTGAATTTAAAGGAAAAATTTCAGTTTTACATTCTTGTGCCATGTTACTGAACTGTGGTATCATCATGTATGCCAGACTTTAACATACTGTTGAAAATGCCTGTTGTCAAGACATTGGATATCACGGGATATTATGTGCATTACAGTAGTTGTCAGTTCAGTAAACCCAAAGATTAACAAAAGGCAATGCAATGAAAAGCTATATGGAGTAATCTGTGTTGTCTTAATTTTAATTTTTTATATCTATTAATGCTTGTCATTATTTTTAAGTGACACTGTTGCTACTGGATCAATTTTACTTTGAAAGCAATGATCAGATTGTGTAGATCAATATAAGAAGATTTGTCAAATCTAGACTATTGGCAGGAAACTTTATATTTAGAAGTAACCTATCATCTTGTATGCTATCATCTTACAGGTAGTTTGTCACACTTACTTGCTATGATTTTCTGTGTAAGAGATCTTGGGAAACAAATGTAGGCTATCAATCTGCAATTACTGTAAAAGTTCTTTGGCATCAGCATTGAGCTTTAAATTATCTCCTCTTCAACGGATACTGGATCCCGTTTCATTTTCATAGACCAAGACGTTAAAGTTCTTTGGGTGGGGGCAGAATATCTTTCTTATTCTTATAAGTTCCAGCTGTTCTAATGTCTGTCTCTACAGCTTTTCTTCAAGGCTCAATGATGTTTTGTTAATGAAAACTTTTAATGAAAATTGTTTCTGCAAAATTTTTTTAGTAAGAATATATGGTGCACCCATATTCCTCACTAAAAATATATTTTATAAAAATGCATATACACACACTATCATGTATTTTTACAAATCATTCTGATACATGTGAGTCTACCTGTATCTGTCTTATATCAGCTGTACATAACTGTAAAGGCTGACAGGTTGTTGTCCTCTTGAGTTACTCTGCTGTTACTCCCATTCCTCCCTCTATGGTTAGAAAGAGAAAAGGCCTAATTAGACTAAGCAGAATCATCTGCAAATGAATCAGGAAAAGTGAAAAGAGATAAACAAGGCTATGTTATCTCAATCTAAAAATAGAAACCTGCAAAAGGAAGGGAGACAGGAAAAGGAGAGGTTTGATGCAAATGTGGTTTGAGGGTGTGAGAACCGTTCAACTTTAGACTGGTAGAGCTATTGAGCAGATGTGATACGTGTATCATGGGATGCAGCAAAATTCAGGAAAATGTTTTATTCAACAAGTGTCAAGAAACCTTAATTATGTATCTGGACAGCTGTATATTATTTTTTTCCGACAGCTTTATTCTGTTCTAAATTGATTGTTTACAACAGAGCTAAATATCATCTCAGCACTAAAGTATAAACAAAAATGATTTTTTTTAAGGCTGAAAAGAAAGGCAGGGCTAAGGATATCTGAAGAAAGAAGCCATGAACCACTGGAAATGAGTGGTGAAGGCAGTAATAACACAATAAAGTGACTTTATTTATGTTGTGCTGCAGTATAAGGCTGGTGCATACTTTACTAGAAGGTACGTTAGTCATTGTGGTTCTGCACAGCTGCTTTTCCTCCTGAAAGCTGAGAGAGTAAGACTAAGTAACCAGGCTTCCAACACTGCAGTACTGCAGTGAACATATTAAACAAAGATTTATTTTCAAAAGAAACTGTAATGTCTCACCTCTTTCAGGTTTTTTTATTATTACCAGAATCTGTAACTTTCTTAATAGTTCAGATCAGGTTACAGGTTTTTTGGATGGTTTATTTGTACACAATAAGCAGTTAATCAGATCTTTTGGCTTTATGCTTCTAGCCTCTTTTACAGCTCATCCTACCCCAAAGGTACAGTTCCATATGTTAACTAGACATCAGGTTAATGGACTTTGGCAATCTGCAAATTACATCTCTAAATCTACTTTAAACTTAACTAAAATACATGATATCTACTTTCTTTTAAAAAAGCTCTGTTAAAAGCCAAGTAACATACAAAAATGACAGTACTGTATTTCAAATGTTCGTTATGTTTGTGATATTGTCTGCATGGTTTTCTATTTAGATAAGCTACAGGCAACTCATTCATAGCAAAAAGAGTCAATCATCATTAGATGTCAGAACAGCGATTTCTCCCATGTTCCCATGGAACTTGTTCCCATGATGAAAACTAAAGACAAAATTAAACAAGCTCCTGAACTAATCCTGAGTAATAGAATCTTCAGAACTTAATGTTCCTTCACTTTTTCTTTTTTTTTTCCAGCCTGAAATACATTTTTCTCTTTAGAATTTTTATACTTTAGTAGTAATAAGGTATGTTCATGTTTTGTTATAGTATACCATCGGAATTGCTTCACAGGCTGTATCACAAGTGAAATGAGCAGACCTGCCACACAACAAATCACCTCAGCTAGAATATTACTTTTCATGGTTTTCTAGCCAGTGTTTCCAGCTTGACCAGTAAAACCATATTTGTACGTAATCTGAGGAACACTGCCAGCTCTGAGGGGAGTCTCTGAGCCCAACTTCTGTTTGCTCCATGACACACAGAAATGTGATAACCAGCAGTACGCTTTCAGGCCAGGTAGCCTTGCCTTGCGCCTCTGCAGGTTGCTGGTTCGAAATTTCTGGTATATGATCAGAAATGAATGATATAGTATTCTTTGCCATTTGTGAGGGGCATGGTATAGGACAAAAAGAGTAATTGGCAGCAAACTCTGATGGAGCCATGGTAAATGATTTAAGATACAAGGAAAACTGTAAAGATATTTGTAGCTTGATCAAAACCACTTGTGGTTTTTGGAACTGACCTTTCAATCTCAGATGTGTGCTGCTCCAAACCAGAAGGCTCTATGAAGAGCAGTGCCCTGATATCAAACAGAGCACTTCCCATTCCACTCAGACCTTCGTCAGATATTATCGGAGCACATTTTCTATAGCCATGTTTCTCTGTTTAATATGTTGTGTACCTCTACTGGCACCTGCTGTGATCAGAGAAAATGGGATTACATGTAATCCTAACTCCTGTGGTACAGACAATGAGATTACGCATCTCCTGGAGCTATACTTACTTGCACTACCACAAATCATAGAAGAGCCCAGGGGCTAATCAGTCATCAAACTCATGCGAAAACTAGGGAGAGAGGAAAAGGAAAATAACAAAGAAGACTTGTGTTGCTGTCTTAGTGATAAGCATTAGTAGAATAACAGCTAAATTCTTCCCCTAATAAAATAGAGGGTAGAACAGCTTTCTCTGTGAAATTTTCCTGCTAACAGTAACTGCAGTATTCCCATTAAAGAAACAACCCAGAGCATTTTCAGAGGAAAATTTCAACCACCCTTCTTTTCCTGAGGAAACTTTCCGTCCTGGTTGTTTACTCCTGGTGTTTAATTTGGAGTTCTAGAAAATATCTATCAACCTGTATATCAGATAATCTGCTAGCTTAGTTTAATTATATGAATCATTCACATATTGTTATGTGATGTGCACAGTAAAAGAACACATATACACATCAAACTAAAAAGAAATTTAGAAATTTAATAGTTAGATTGGAAGAAACTTGATGCTGAAGACTGCAGTAAAGATGAGGCTGATGAGAAGTCTGTCCCTTTGAGATGCTGAGTGCTCTTACAATGTGTTTAATAGGAGCTGAATATACAGAATTGGGCACTGAATGATTTATTCACTGGGTTGTTTTCTAATGAGACAGAAGAAAAGATCACAGATGAGAAGTAAAATATTCAATAGTTTTGTGATTGCTTTCTAGAAGATAATCCTCACAGTTAATAAAACATGGTGATTGCTCCCAATTTAGGTTAGGGATTTTTTTTCCTAGGCTCTTTCAGCCATTTAGTATGAAAAAGCAAAAATTAAACATTAAATAACTTTTTTTTTTTTACAAAAAAGTAAGATTAAAATAAAAGTTCATTAGGTTTTCTTACAGAGCAGAGAGGCTGTGAAATTTATTTTAGTAACCAGTTTCTTATCTCTGTTCTTCTAAACTCAGGTGTTGAGAAGAAAAAAAAATCTTAGGAGAAAAATCTTGAAGTAATCTTAATTTTTACTTTTCCTCCCTAATAATGTCATGATTTACAGTTTTGAAATATATAGATAGATATTCTGCTGGGACTATCCACAGCAGAGAATTGATAAGTATCTTGCCAGATCCCTTTGTAAAGTTCTCAATAAGAGGTAGTTGGCACTTTTTAAGTGTTCCTTAATTCAAACATACTACTGTGGCCCCACTGTCAGGCATCATCACCCCTGCCCAAGGTAGTCAGCAAAGAAGCCAAACCAACCAAAGGCTGGTTTTTGTTTTGTTTTTTTCTCCCAAGAGGTATTAATTTTAAAGACCTTCCTAGTGGAAAACCTGGCACTAGAAAAAACAGATGGAAAAAATATAGAGGGTTGTGTGATAATCAGATTAGTATACACGGTGCTGTATAGTTTTGCCCTGTGCATTTATTGAAAGATGGGTATAGATATTGAAATTTTTATCAGACATTACATTGCCACTCTCATCCAAGTCTTTTTTTATAAGCCCAATGTAATACTAATAAAGCCATTTTGCATTATATAAGCAAAACAGGCTTCTTCTGATTCTTGCAATAGGCAGTGGAGGTTTTATCACAACCCTACTTAGCAAAATGATAAAAACGAAATCGGCTTTTTCTAAAAGGTTCTTTTTTCCCTAAATTCTGTGTGCAATTTGCAGCTGTTAATATTGATGAAATACATATACAGATGAAGAATTGAGGAGGAGCAGCTGCACTGTTGCCCCAGATAATTCATTGAGCACATACTTCCAGATAAGTTTTCTATGATAGGAGTGAAGGCAGCAGCACCTCGGGAACTCATGCAAAACTATAGAAGGGTGCTTTCTCAGGCAGTCACACATCAGCACCAGAAATTCAAATTAATTAACTGCATATGTTGAATAACAAGTTCTATGATGAAAAATCAGATACCATCATAAACATTGTTCTGTCTACCTTGGTGTTGAAAAAGTTAAGCTCCACCAGAGGTGCAATATTAAACATGCGAGAACTGAAGTATGAGAAATTCAGCAAATGTTGGGCCAAAATACCTGACTAGCATGTTTACATTTCATTCATCAGCCTGTTCTGTCATTCTGAATGCCTTTTTTTCTATGAATAAGGTAAAGAACGAACTTATCAGTATTTTTGTGAGGATTTACAAGCTTTCTCAGAATCCCCTCAATTTTTTGAAATGCCAACCTGGTATTTACACTGTGCACAGCTAATCATCCATCTGCATTCTGTCATAGAGGCCACTTTCCAGCAAAGGTGCGTGATTTCTGGGGGAGAAGAAAAGAAGGAAAACGTCTTTTATGTCAATCTTGTAGCTGCAAGTATGATAGCTTGTTCAGTCGGGTCACGCTCACTAACCTTAGCTGGAAACTCAGACAAACCGGAAACCAATCCACTAGGATGCATTTCCTGAAGGCTTTTAATGTCTCATTCTCTTCTGGATCCTTCCCTTCAGAAGAGCATTTAATAAATACTTCACCAGTACAAGGCGATTATGTGTTAGATGCACTTGTGAACATGCTAGAGACACTAGGTTTATCCAAAATTTGATGATACGTGGCATATAACTAGAGGTGAAATCTTTCTGTCTGCTAGCTTTGATTTAAACAATTTATTTATAGCTAAAGATCTGACAGATTACAAAGTAACTGTAGAAAACCTGAAGGTGCATGCATAAGGGAATGTTTGGGTTGCACATCCATCATTTCCATTGCTGCTATTTCCCCAAAATCTCCGTTTCTGCTTTCCATAAGGTATATTAAATTAAGAACTCAAGACCGGGATGATGATGTTCTGGCTGACCATCAGCACATCCAGAACCTGACATGTCAGATCAGTTATTCCTGTCCTGCTCCTCTCTCTCCCAGCTTGTCCTGGCAACTGTCACCATCATAGCAGCTTTACAGAATGTGCACATCAGGAATAAATTTTGCCCTTAGATAATATTCATATCTCCATGATCAGACAATTGTGCATCAAAATGTTTAAACTAGCTGCTGAAAGAAGAAAATAAATTATGTGACTGGTGAGCCAGCTGAGCAGGTAAAAGAATATAAATGGGAAGCTTTGAGGATATTATGTAATGCAGACTTGTCTCAAAGCCAGTTTCTGTTAATGATGGAATAACATCTAGTAATGGCAGCACCTTATCAAGTTACTGTCAATTTTTGTGAAATGATTAATATCGTAACCAAGTTTTCAACTTTTGTATGTCATTAGGGAAGCCCCACAACTTCAGTGGAGTCTATTTGCAAGGAAGCAAAGAAGATGAATTGTTCTGGAAGACAAATCAGTTGGTACATTGTTTCATATGGATAAGACTAGATTATTTTGGTTTTGTTAGCAAGCAACAACAAAAGATTGTATGGGTATATATAGCTGAAATTAAGATGTAGATTTCCAGAGAAAGGAGGACTAATAAGAAAGACAGACTGACAGATGACTGGTGTCATGCTCTCCTAGGGAACAAATTATTCATGCTTTCAAGCTTTCAGATTTTCTTTATCTGTCCTTCTGATAATCTTTTCACTATTGCATACCTGGTTCTGTTTTCTTAGTATCTGTCTGAGAAGTTTCTGAGCCATCAGGTTGGAGTTTGTGAACATAATGGAAGTTTGTATCTGGCCAGTCGGCAGGGTGTTTAGGCTTTGTTAGGTATGGCAGTCTTCTTGCTGCGTCCACCTGCTCTTATATTTCCTTGTTAGCTGCTTGGGAAAAGGACCATTTCCCTTAAAAACATGTATTTACTACGTTGCGGTACAGTGAAATACTGGTGATTGGTGCATATACAGACAGCAAATTCACAAGCAACTAAGTTTATAAACACTACTGAAAAATAATAATTAAAAAAAGGATAAAATAAGAGGATACTTTTTTAAAAAAATTGTTGCCTCAGAAAACGTCTTGTGCATAATGTGCCTTTAAAACTGCTGTGTCTGATACCAGTCTTTTCTTTAGATGTGCATTGTTTGCATGTAAACATATCACTAGAGTAAGCTTAAAGATATTTAGTGATAATCAAATAGCATTCCAATTTAAACACTTTGGCAAGTCTTCACAATGTCATTGAAAAACAGGAGGAGTTTCTCAACAAATGATGCCCTTGGAATAAAGCTGCTAGAAGATCTCACAGATTATACAGTTCTTTATCTTTTTTGCACAACGTATAGTTTGGATTTTTCTTGTTTTCAGACATGTATGTTGCATGTACGTCTGTTTAAATAACTCCTTGATACTATTTCATGTAGCAAATAATTTAAAACCATAGAGGTTTTTTAATTGTTATACTTTTTAAGGCTTTTGGTGTCTTCTATGGTAACTTCTGATTATTCTGATCTTCAAATGGTAGGAAGTATTTCACTCCCTGCCTTCATCTCTGCTCCTTCACTTAGCTAGATTTGCAGTAGATGCATTTAGCTAATAGAACAAGAAATTACAAGTGTATGAATAATTGTTTTAAAACGCTATTTAAAGTACTATATATAGCATGAGTTTCCTGGAAATCTTTCCATATACTGTTCGGTAGGAAATAGTTTCCAAGCAAGTTACAATGTTAATTTGATAGCTAAACCCTACCCAATAGTCATGTACTTGATTTGCTTATAAAAGAAATCCCATTTTAGGCTGAGTGAGTATAATCAATCTGCTGTTACCAAGTTATCAGAGAAAGGAGCCATACCACATAATAATATGAAAAAACCCAAACAATTAACGTTAGCAAAAGCACTCTTAAAATTCAATTTTGAAATGCACAATTTAGGTCGCTTTTTATCACATCTACTCAGTAAAAATCCAGAAAGAGGTTAATATGATAAAATATGGGACTACTTAAGCTGTTAATTTTCTAGCCAAGTTTAGATGAATATCATGGACTGGGATGCTAAAAGCCATTCAACATAAATGTTTAATGAACAAATAAAGCTGTCAAAGGCAAATGTGCATAGCACATTATGTATGTATTTGATTTGGGTAGATTGTGCAATTAGAATCATTGTCTGATCTAGGCTTAAAGGAAGTCTGTTTTCCACAACTTAGAGCTTTAGTATTTTTTAATAGTCCATTCATAGTCTCATTTTGTAGGCATCTGGAGTGTTGTGTGGCCTGTTTTTCAGGCCAGAATTATAGAACCAATGATCTAATTCTTCAGGCTTTCCAGGCTTGCAAATATTTTTATCGACTAGACCAAACTTCAGATGTAAGCCTTCTACTGAACTTCTAAAGAAACAAAGGACAAAAGTCTCCTTTTGCATCTAAATGGCGAATCTCAGTGCTGAAACTTCCCAGCCTGGAATATTTTAAAGGATTTAACAGAAAGTAGCAAATTCATGCGTAGAAGAAAATTTTGTTTTTACTTCCACTCCTTCCAACAAAATCCACAAAACATCACTGCCACAACAAATACATAGAAGATCCACATTCTCTATTTAATAAGAAACCTTGAAGTGATTTCTGCAATATATTTTTATAACTCCCTAGAACCCCATGTTTTCATTTCTATTTGGATCTATTTCATATAAGGCATTATTGATTTTCCAGCCAGCATGGATCTTTGGGCAAAAAAAAATCATGATAAAGTCTTGCACTATGGATTCTTCTCATCTTTTTTAGAGGCTTGTGGAATGCTTTTGGAATGCTGACTTACTAAGTTTTTTGCAGGGAGGTATAATCCCTAGCAAAAGCCTTATGTAGTGAGGAAAAAAAAAATTAAAAAATTGTGTGCTGAGTGAAAAAATCTGTGACAAGCTCTGGTGAAGGTGACTATATGTATATTCTTCAACACATTAGTAGAAGTCTTAGAAACCACAGTAATTTCAGCAATTCCTTCCGTATAAAACGGCATCATTTTTATTGCAGCCCTCCTACAAATGTTTTAATCAAGAGAGTTAACTTTGAGCCCAAGGACTGCATTTAACTCAGACCTTCTAAAAAGAAAATGAACATTTCTTTGGATAAAAAGATAATGTGGCATTAAAGTCTGAGAAGTTGATGTTCAATGGTATAGAAATAAATGGCCAAAACCTGGCAAACAGCATGTTCTACAAGAAAATAAATTAGACTGGCATAACTATAGTGACTGCTGAATTTGTACTAATCATTTGTAAATGAAATCCTCTTTTCATTAGCATTTCCATGCTCACATGCATAATTTATGACAAAGGTTTGCAGGCACTAACACAGTTTTCATAAATTAGTGGCAATTTTGTTGTTGCTGAAACCTAGGAAACTTTTTAAGGCAGTAGGATTTTTACATATGAAGAAAACCATAACCTTGATTGCCTTAAAGTCAGATGTAGTGTTTAAAATGTATGTAATGGGCCTGATTTCCATTCTGTGTTCCTTTTTGTAGCAGTCTGTTTGAATACAAAGTAAATATAAAAAATGACCAGAGCTACCAGACCAAATGCTAGGTTTAGGCCCTATCCTCTGTAAAATGCTGGAATCATTTGCTAGGTGGGCATAGGCTGAGAGTTTTATTTATTTATTTGATGGCTGCTACAAAATCAATTAGAAGTCTTGTGTGACAGGTGTCTAGCTAGCAAGCACCATATATCGCTATCACTCACCTTGACCATGTATTTTTTTTCTCTTCCCCCCCCCCATCCCTCACTCCCATCCCATTCACTCCTCAGAAATATTTCCTTTCCATTGGGTTGGGGCACACTGACACAACGATGTGGGGAGACTTTAAAGCTTCTGCTAGCTGCTAAATTGAAGAATGTAATTTCCAAGGCAGATCTGACAATGTGTCATCTCACTGAAACACTACAAATTAAATAAAAATCAACTCTGTGAGTGAAGAAAACAGGACTGCAGCTATCTGGAGGCAGAAGAGAAGTAGAGAGGAAAGAAAAAAATAATCCATTTATTCTTGGAATAGTTACATAGCTAATGTAAAAAGTTTGGAGTAGGTAAGCAGCTCCAGGGATTCAATACAGCTTTACCCAATAGGAATAGGAAATACACAAGCCCCTGAGATTTTTTAAAAGTTCAGAAATACTGAAAATAATGCTTTTTAAATTATCTGGTGTTGAGAATGCTGATAATTTTCTATCATTCCTGTAGCAATTTTAAAGGGAGAAGTTCTTTTAGGGAATCTGGCCAACTTTATATTTTGAAAAAAATTGCATTGCAGTTCTAGTCCAGAAGTGCTGGATTGTGCTTCTAGAAATAGATTGAAAACCATAACTATGAATATTCATTTGACCACTTTTTACAAATTAACTACATGTTTTGTTTTCAGTTTTCACGGTCCCTTTGCACTTGCTTTCACTTTTACAAATGTCCTTGAAATAATGGGACAGCTTCTCGGAGCTGGGGTACTGCACTGTCAGTATGGTCGAACATGGGCAGGGTGGCCGGGTTCTTCTTTACCTCTTTTCTGCTCAGCTATCTCTTTCTGCTCCCAGTATTTGTGCAAAGGAGAGAAACAGAAAATCTTTTTCTGTGTTCCCATCTTCCGGCAAAACCTACAGCAAAAATGGCTGGAACCAAATGGCTAAACTCGGTCAGAATACAATGAGATAGAATTGCTTTACATTAGAGACCGTGTCTAAACCCTCCGTAGTGTTAGAAAGAAATGGCTAGTCATGTGCTTTATGTCATTAGAGCACTGCTCTGTGAACTGCTTGGGAAAGAGTTCATTATGTATTATTTTTATGATGCAAAGTCTGTTTAGAATTTCTAGGATGCCTGCACCATTGGTTTCAATGGATTTTTGCTTAGTGGGAAAAACAAAATAATACAGTATTGTAATAGCACTGTGTCTGCTTCTGCATCTTATGAGATAAGAGCGGTATTCAGGCCCTTATGAAGTTATGTGACCATTAAAACACAAAGGAAATTAAAGACTGGAGAGCCTTTAAAATAGCATGATGATTTGATTTGCGAAAGTGAAGAGACTTTGGAATATGGAAACAGCATCTTTCTGACAAAAAGCGCTTAGAGTGGTGTACAATGGATTTTGTAGATTGGGGATGTGCATGACATGAGATATAATACCCTGCACAATGTGATTTTTTTGAGAACAGATTGGGAACCTTCTCGTCTGCTTCTTTGACTCTTTATTTCTTGGGATTTTTGTTGGTGTAAGTAAGACGAGAATATACTCCACGAAGAATGCAAGTGTATTTATTTCAAGAACATTGGAATTTTAATTTCATAAGGAAAGCTGGAACAAATCCCTCTCTACAGCTCTGATTGGGAGTGGGGTGAGGGACAATTTTAATGCCCCTTTGCTATCAGCATCATCCTCAGTATACCTGCATGCTTATCCACTCACTAAGAACCAAATCTTCCTGCCAAGCGATGCCCTGCAGTGGTGGTATAAGTCAGATCGGGGTTTCTCCTGTTAGTTATTTAGTATGTACTGCCAGCTGACTCAAGATGTTGTGCTGATACTGTGTTAGTGGTGGATGTAAATTGAATTGTGACAAATACATAGAGAAGTATATTGCCTGAAGACTGAAATCAATGCTTGCATGTTCTCAAACAAAATTATTTTTTACTTGCACCATTTTTAAGTGAAGTCATTTTAAAGGGACTGCATATTTTATGTTTTATATACATTGTTTTTTCCCTGCAGATAAATATCAAAATAATAAATCATCACTAGAGAAAGTTTTGCCATGCTTAGTGATTTCATTAGAAACATTTTTCTACCTATATAATATGCAAATATTTCTTGGGAATATAGGAAACAAGTAAATTGGCTCATTTTACACTGAAGATGTGAGTGTAAAAAGTCTATTTTTTTTTTTTTTTCCTTCTGGACTGACTTTACATACTGAATTGTTTAACAGAAATGTGTAAATGGAATTTTTTATAAGGTTCAGAACTTAAATTTATACCACCCATTACATCCAGTGAAAGATCTGTATATGCTTTTTGAACACCAAATTTCAAAGTGTTATTTGGGCAGCCTTAGTACAGGGTAATAAGGAAGCATTTTAGTATAGTGGTAAAATCTTACGTCTAAGATAACTGCTTTATGAGAAAGACTAAATGTAGGTTTCTTAAGCAGCATAGTATCATGTAGAATGCTTATAAGATTTGTTAGAAAATCAAACTTAAAAGACTGTCATTTTCTTTTGAGAGACACTTCCGATCACTACATTATAAAAAAAAAATCTTATCACTCTAGTTAAACTTAGTAGGAAGAACTCCCTCTAAAATGTTCAAGTAGATAAAACCTATTGTTTTTAAAATTCATTAAGTGATGAAACAAAGCTAAAAGACCTATATTCAGATATTAAAAATTTGAGAAATTAAAATAAACACTGAATCCTTCCTTTTGCTTCGCTTGAAAGAATGCCAAAGCCCAACTTCCAAACAGTTTAGGAACAGTTTAATTGGCCTCTTAATATTTTAAAGCTCAAAATACTTGTATGAATATTATACAAGGTTAGTTTTCATGTGACACTTGGCAGACATTGAACGAAAGTCTGTATTCAGAATGAGATTACTATACCCAGTGAAGCTGTTATGCGTTAATGGAGGTAGACCACTTTGGCACACTGACATTTCCTATGGAGGAGTCCTGAAGAATTTATCGTAAGATGAGAGTAACATTTTGAAAACATCTAAGTAATTCAGAAGGAGAATGAAATGGAAGACAGAATCTCTATACACCCACTTTTGAGAAGTATTTTCATTCTCTGCTTGGAACAGACACAGAATCTTCTGTTTTCATGGAAATAGAATTGTCTTAAAGTATGCCTGGCTGTGTTAGCATGTCTGGACTCATTGACTTCAATTTTTGAAAAATTTGCCCAAACCAAAATAATTCCACTGAAATGATAGAATGGCTGTATAACAACGTCTGAGGTCAGCCTTAGTGCTCTGAATCAACCTGTCCCCTGGCAAAAGGCATGAGGAAGGGAAGTGGGTTCATTGGAGAAGCTGTAACTACGTCTCTTGGCCACAGGTAAGAACAAGGGCATAGAGAAGTACAAGAAGTGAGCCAGTGTAGCTAAGTACTTTGCAGCTTAAATATACCTGGATACTGGACAACAGATATTGTGCTAGATATAAACTTACACATTTAATGAGTTTGGTGACTGCAATGGACATTGTTGCACTACATCTTGAATAGCGAGATTCAGGCAATCACAATGTAGACTTAGCAACACGGCAGTCAAAGTGACTTTAGTCATAAAATGTATACTTTCTGAGAAAGTTTAATCTAATTTAAACATAGTACAGCAAATGAACTTTTCTGTTCAAATCTGGACAGTTCTACAGCGGGTAGGTACTGTGGGTGTTTGCAGTATGAATGACTGCAGAAATATTAACTTTGATATCAAAGCTAGTATATGCGAGATTACATCCTTAACTTGGAAAGCTCCCCCCACCCCATATTAAATTAATTTGTTAAGCCAGAGGCTTTTTTCAACACATTCTTTTAAGCTTAGATGCCCTAAGGAGAGGATCTGCCATGAATTGTCTTAATAATCAGCCTGTGATTCCTTACATTCTACTTTTCTGGTTTCCTAATGTAAAGAGTTTAGTGGTTAGTTAAAATGAACAGGACGATCCTACAGTAGTAGTAGTAATAATAATAATAGTAATAAAAAAAAAAATGGATATTGAAATGCCACTAAATTTGGGTACCCAATTTTAGACCCCTTTAGAAGACCTGCATTTCAGTAAAAAGCACAATTGCTTAAAAAATCAAGCCTTTTGGGGAGGTCTCAAGGTGCCCACATTAATCTGAAGCTCGTTTTTGTGATTTAGAGCTACACCCCTTAAATTAAAAACTGGCATACTGGGCTTCAAAGGCTCTCTTTTCCCTCATTGCTGACCTTGTTCTTAAGTAAGAAGAGTTGAATGAAATTTATTGGCAGCTTTTATAATTGTTTTGAAACCACTCTGCCTTCTCGCTTTGTAATTGAATAAGTTGGCAAAGCTTTTCAAAAGAGCCTAGAAGGTCATTGGAACATAGCTGGCCTCAGCCTTACTTAAAACTACATTTGTTAATGTATGTTACATTTTCTCTTAAAAACAAATTAACAATTTAAAACAATGGTACACTGATTGGCTAATGATAATAGAAATTCTGTGAAGTATATACAGCATTACCACCTAATTAATAACACATTAGTTCTTCATTATTGCATCATTACAATGAACATCAGAAGAATTAATAATGTCTGGCCACAGCAAGTGTTACCAAAAATCATTCCCAGTCTGTGAAATTATTTGGCCCATGGTCATTCCACACATGCATTTTGTTTCAATGATCCAGGGTGCTCTTAACAACATGACAAAAAAAAATTATTAAAATGCTACAGTCACATATCTTTTGAGGCATTAGCTATACCGTATCCAAGGAAAACAAACTGTGAATACGTGCTGGGTAACTGTGAAATCTCTTAGCCCCTTTCTTTTACTTTAACTGAGGTCCAACAGAGCTATGTGACTGGAGTTTAAAGTGCACTAGAAAGTATTTTTCTTGTCTTTTTCTAGCAGAGGATTTTCACTGGTCTATAAAAAAAAATTGAAGGTCTTGGACAGCTATTGAAATCAATCCAGTGCAATTTTTTAAAAAACAGCAATTGCTGTCAGTTCCTGTTTAAAAAAAAAAAGTTTACATAAGCATCAAACCAGTTGAAATCTCTTTTGCATTCTACAGAATTAGAAAGATGATTGGGGAACACGATATTGTGTTTGGAAATAATAAAAAATATAACATGTTTTGAATTTAAAAAATCAAATCACTTCTTTCTATGTCAAGATGAAACTTTTTAACCTTTTCAGAATTATTTTGCCTGTTTTTCTTACAGGAATGTTTTAGCAAACTATTTTAATCACTGCATCTGCATTTTTCACTGCAAGTTTCTGATCAAAAACCACCACTCCACTCCTCATAAATCTATATTCCCTTCAACCAGCTGATGGATTTGTAGGCTATGCAGTGCTCTTCGAAATGCAGTCTCTGCTGCTACTGATGTGAAACTTTTAGGATACGACCTAATCCAACAGTGGGTGGCAGAGTTAATATAGATGGTAAAAGTGACAGTGCTAAATGGGTTCCCAGGAGTCTATGAAGATGCCTAGGATGTCCCAAACAGTCAAATTTGCTATCCAGGACTGGAGGAAGCTCAGTTCGATTCCTTGCTACCCCCTCATTCGGTAACCTTGGGAGCTGAGGCATGGGGAGACTATCTGCAAAACGAGGGAAAGTGTGTGCCCCTGCCTCGTGCATTAGCATAATCACTTTACAGTCTGCCAGTTCACTTACTGAAACACTGGGGACTGAAAACATGCAGACAGAAAGGAGAACAAAGACCGCAGATGAGAGGAAAGGAGACCCTGTAAGTGGGGCACAGGACTTGTAACTGAAAGACAGAAGTGATCTGCCAGCTCGGCGACAGGCAGAGCGAGCTTGGCACAAGGAGATGAGAGGGAGAATCAGCCTGTCAGCTGAGAGCGAAAGAGAGCTGACCTGGCAGCCGAAAGAGAAAAAGGGCAGATCTGCAGATGTAGCAAGCTGCGGGGAAGAGAACTGCCCAGCTGCCTGCCAAATAACACTGCAGAGGGAAACAACCCCAGGTGATCTGTCTGTTTGAGTGTCGGAGATCATTTGTATTTTTATTCATTCCAGGGGCTGGAATTTATGGAGTTCATATGGGAAGGATAGTTATCATGATTCCATTCTCCAGGATGCCTCCTAGAGAAGCTTCTTTATGAAAAAAAAAATCAAAACGTTTCCTAAAAGTGCTTCTGAAAAACTCTAAAATAACTTTTCTGCTCCCAGCTTCCCTCTTCCCTCCCAGCAAACAACCTCTTTGGATTTTTGGTTTCTACCTCCTATATCATGGAAATGCTAACCAGTAAAGCTGAGACCTTATCAGATGCATGAAATAGGAAGTAAGGTGCACAAACACATTCTCTTACCTGAGTAAGCAACACACAGATGGAGGATGTCTGCTTAAAAAAAACCATACAGAAACAAGCTCAAACCAATGAATTGCTAATCCAAAGCAAACTTCTCTTGGTTGTCAGATGTGTTTTCTAAAATGTTCCAAACAGACCCTGAAGGAGTTATAATTCATAAAGGAGTACCTGACAGAAACGCTTGATGTTAGTTTGTTTTTTTTTTTTAACAACTAAGCACACCTTGCCTTTTTTCAGATCTGGCTTTAATTTGTCTCAGTTTTCATATAAATGATTTGAACTTGTTTATAAATAACAAAAGTGTCAGAACTGATACATTAGTTGGAAAAAACCCCTATATTTTTTCAGTTATAATGGGGCTTTATTGTTATTATTTTTCATTTTTTCAGAATGCGTAGCAAGAACCGACAATATTTGGTGTTAGTAGTATAGTGAGGCAATCATAACGGAAATGATGTCTTTCTTGCTTAAAGATTCCCAGGAGAAGTATTAGGAGAAAAATACTCACCCTAGATAGGGAACAAATCAGACTAACTCCAGGCTAGATAAAACAATTTTGAGTGGTGTATGATGCATAAGCTTAATTAGGTTTTGGGAAAGACAAACTGCAACACCACCCCAAAATAATAATAAAAATATAATTTGTTGTCAGTTTATGCCTAAGAAATCTAGTGACAAATACTAGATCTCTAATATAATACTGTGTCCTGGTTTTGGCAGGGATAGAGTTAATTTCCTTCCTAGTAGCTGGTACAGTGCTGTGTTTTGGATTTAGGATGAGAACAATGTTGATAACACACCGATGTTTTAGTTGTTGCTAAGCAGTGCTGACACTAGTCAAGGACTTCTCAGCTTCCCGTGCCCTGCCGACTGAGAAGGCTGGAGGTGCACAAGAAGCCGGGAGGGGGCACAGCCAGGACAGCTGCCCCAAACTGGCCAAAGGGACATTCCACACCATGGGACGTCATGCTCAGTATAGACACTGGGGGAAGAAGAAGGAGGAAGGGGGGATGTTTGGAGTGATGGCATTTGTCTTCCCAAGTCACCGTTACACATGATGGAGCCCTGCTTTCCTGGAGATGGCTGCACACCTGCCTGCCCATGGGAAGCAGTGAATGAATTCCTTGTTTTGCTTTGCTTGCGTGCGCAGCTTTTGCTTTACCTGTTAAACTGTCTTTATCTCAACCCACGAGTTTTCTCACTTTTACCCTTCCGATTCTCTCCCCCATCCCACCGGGGGGGAGCGAGCGAGCAGCTGTGTGGGGCTCAGTTGCCGGCCGAGGTTAAACCACAACATACTGTTATTTGTATATGCCATGATTACAAGCTTTAAAGTTTCACGCTGCTGCAACCTTTATGTTTGTACCTGAATTACACAGAGGAATTATGGAATTATTCAACTATCTGAAAGGCCATTATAGAGTTTTTCGGCTGAGTTTCCTAACTGAAAGAGCATTTGCTAAATCTTGTTAGAATTGAGCACAGCCATGAACATACTGAAATACCACCAGTTTGTAATATTTCTGTTCTGAAGCCTCTCCAGAGGTAAAAATAGTTGCAACTTTGAATGCCTTTCAGAATCCTTGTTTCCATATGCCTAATTTCTTTAGAGCTGGGGGTCACATGCAATGAGGTAATTAGGATTATTTCAGACTAGATCGACATTGCCAGTGGAAATGAATAGAATATACTCAGATGAAAAGGCAATACTGATAAGGTCATAAGTGGAAACCATAGGGAGCGTCTTGAAAAATAATGCTGTAGTAAAGGGTGATTTAAGACCAGGTTTATGTCTGACCTTTGTTTTGGTGCACAGTAAGAAGTTTTACATAATGGCTAACTTAGTCTCATGGTTAGACGTAGTTATAGAACCCCAAATCCTAAGAGAACAAGGATTGCTCATTCAGTTCTTTCCTTTAGCCTATGGGAGAGGTGGAGAATGAATAGATAAATCCCTTAAAGGCAACGTAGAGTTTCCTGTATGTGTGGAAAAGATTCAGGAAACAATTCTCTAGCTTCATATGAGACAATGTAGGCCACCCTTTGTATTGGCTGGTGCCTATAACGCACCATTCAGTTATTGTTAGTAACAAATGATCCAAATTAGTAAAAAGTCCTAAGCAAATTTGTGCTGCTTGAATATTTTTTTTTTTGTGAAACAAGATGGTACGATCTCTAGAGATGCCCTGCATCATAGCATCAGTAAACTTAGTGTCGCGTCATTTCCAGGCTTCTTATAAATCTGTGGGGGTGAAAAATGTATAAAGACACACTTCTATCTAGCTATACATATGTATATATGTGTATATTTTCTTTGGGGAGGAGGGGATATGAGAAATGATTATAGCAAAATTGCAATGTAAAACTTCCAGAATTCACTTATTGCAAGCCTGGTCAGACTAATCATATAGTTACACTGACAAGTTGGACTCTGAACTGCCATCTTTTTGGCTGAGGGTACTGTCAGCGTAGTAGGAGCAGATGGAGCAGATGTAGCTGTAAAACCACTCCAAGAGCTTTTGCCAAGATGCTACTTGCATACAAGGCCTTGGTTCTAGGATGGCCAGAAAGGAGAACTTCTTCCCTTCGTTTTACTGGAGTGGTTTAAGTAATTTGTAACCTGGAGGAGTACAAATTTTTCAGACAGTAACAGGTGCAGTAGACTTCAGGTAGAGGCCAGAGTCAGCAGCAAATGGGAATGAGGATAAAGAAGCTGGCAGACAAATCTTAGTGTATTGATTTTAGCCTGCCAGAATGTATATTGGATGAGGTTGGAGACCTGCTGACTCTGTCCTCTCCTAAAGACTGCTGAAACATTCCTATTACGAGGCCTGTGAAGTAGCAAAGTTGGAAAGCCAGATTCTTATCAATAAAGTCATTCTGATTTTAACTGATAATCACATACGCAGAGATTTTCATTTTTTAGAACATAATATGAGCTAAGGAGTTACTTACTTTCATTGTCTTTTTGGATGCAGATTATTCTTGATACTAGAGTTTAAATAATGATGTTGTCTTTCTGGTTAGCTGCTCGGGATTGCAATTTTTCCCTGTATGTGACTGTATAATTTCCATTAATGCAGATGGGAAAAGGATACACGTATTGCAGAGAAAATAGAGTTCATGGCTTTTGGCTTGTTATTGTTCCCTGCCGTTGAGAAACAAGGTGAGTATTCTGGTCCAGGTCTTTTATTTGCTGTTTAGTCAACCACAACACAATGTCTTGCTGTGTCTTTTTCAGAATGAATATTTTCAGTGACTGAAGAGAAGCTGAGTCGTGAAACTTAGAATTCTGTCTTGATTTCAGATTTATTGACAAATCTGGTCCATGTATTTGAGAAGACAAGGGAAATTGCTCAAAAACCAGAGATTTTTGTGAGTAATCATGAATGGGAACTTACAATTTTTATTAGGGTTTTTTTTTCTTTTTTTCTGAGATATCCCAGTTTAAGTTATCCTGCTTTATATTAGAAATTAATGTATTAAACTGTGGGATTGTAAAACAATATGTGGTTATTTAGCATGTCTTAAGGTTCTGTCAATATACTAGGGCTGTAGTTAGAATGTGAAAGCCACTTAGGTGGCTTTCATTAGGTGTCATTATCTTCTTAGCAAGTTAAGTAACCTATCGCTTCCTGTTTATTCATCAGTATTGTATATAAGGAATAATCAAGTAAGTGATTCAGAACTATTATTTAATTCACATAGTAAGGGAAATTTTTGCAGTAAGTTCCTGAACTGCAAAATTGTAAAGGTATCCTAGTCCTATGGTTTGCTATAGAAATTGATGCAAAGCTAACGTTGACCTCCGTAGGAGCAGGCTACCTGTGAGTAATGGGTTTAATTAGGCTTAACTGTCTTTCCTGTCTGCTCTAGGTGTCCTCTTGTTTTTCTTACTTTTAAGTGTGTAAAGTCCTGAATAATATGCACATTTCATCTTCCATGCTGTCTTTAAAGAGTCTTCATAACATAATTTTAAATTGTCAGTCATGTATATTCTCCTTTTGTTTAGTAATTTCCTTCAGGTCAAGCGGTAAAACATGTGTTTCCTTTTAAGACTAAAAGCTCATTCACCATTTGTGATTAGGTAGTATAGGTAAGAACTCTTCAAACAGCTTCTGGTTTGGTGGTGTAAGGTAGTAGAGGAAGAGACCCACGCTGGATGTCTGTGTCCGCTTTACATCACCTATATTATATTTTGAAGTTATTTAGTTACACAGGTATGATTGCATACATGATTCTTTCTTAGTAGCCGTTAATGTTTTCAACTCAAAAAGTGAGTTCTTTCTTACGTTACTACTATAGACTCATGATTAAATACAGATGGTGTTTTGTTAATAAAAGTTTTGTTTTTCAAGGGTCATCGAAGTAAAATAAACTTGCATGCTGATGTAGCTGAGGTTAGTATGCCTCTAGTCAGAACAAATGCTGTGTTGCTAAATGAAGCTACTTGTTCTTTAGAGCTCATCTCCTTGAGCAGGCTCTGAATAGTCCACCTGGTCACAAAATTCAGGTTTCTCTTTATGTCCACAGTTGCTGCCCTACCTAAAAAGAATACAGGCTTGCCTCACAATTAGCGGTTGTAGTATCGTGTTCTAAGGAAGCTCTCTCCTTCATAGAGATAAAATCATGCCTGTAGATTGTAGTTGCATTATATCTGAGACCAGAAGCTAGAACAAAGTGCTTTAGTTTCAGTAATATCTCTTAAATTTCTGCTACTGAAATACAGACTGTCTCTAAATTGCATAGTAACAGTTTTGTTATCCTTTAATGAAGAAGAAAATGATATGCATATGGAGTTTCAATACATATTGTGCTTTTCAATTTAGGTATAGATCATATGCAAATTTCACTTTTATTGCTGGACCTTTGTGATGGCAGGAGTATTTTTCATAAGTATTGGGGAAGTGTTGTGATGAAACAAGTATTTCACCCTAGTTTCTAGTGTGAACAGCTGTCTTTTCTCCTCTAACTCTGTACTAAATAATTCCAAGTCATCTGACTGCAGTTAAATCATCTTTCAGGCTTGCATTTCTCCTTGAAGATGTCTGTCTAATGTTTAGTGTCCTACACAGTAAATGGTCTGTAAGAGAGGCATCTTAACAGGAATGTCAAAGTGGCATTGTCACAGGTTCGTTTGTTTACTCATTTCTGAGAAGGGTATTGCAGCAGTTTTTCATGAAAGGGGCTCTGCAGTACCCGTTAAGTCATAGAGATTGTCCCACATATGCGAGAGAAACACGTAAGACACCAGGAGACAACCACAATGGCAAATTAGGGTGATGCTGCTGGGAAATACTAGCTGGGACAAGTGGCTACCTGTGCACGAGGGCTACCTTATGAACTGGTGATCATGCATTGCTCAGGATACTGAATGAAACTCAGCACTGCCAGTCTGCTTGGCTTTGCTTGATCATAAGGCTACTCATAAAAGACCCTCTGTGAAAGCACAGAGAACTGCAAAAATTCAAAGTACTGTGGTAGTAGGGTCCATCTGAAAAGATCAGGGATTTATCCTTTTATCTATAAAAGTTTTTCCTTATAGAACATTACTCAGAAAATTTTCGTAGACAAAACTGTACCTAACTGAGAAATTTAATTTTGAATAGAGAATAACAGGAAAAAAAAAAAAAAAAAATCAAAATTTGAGTGTTTAATAACATCAGAGCATAATGGTTGGTGACCAGCAGTTTAAAACAAGTTTTCGAAGTCAGCATGACTGCACTCTGTGATGATATGTCACAGCATCCGGAAATCATCTTAGAGCAACATTTGATGAGAATTAATTGTAGCCTTACCGTTGCAAGTTTGTTATCAGATGGGTGCTAACTCATGGCAGGTGTTTGTTTATCTTGATTAGATAATTCTGCAAAGTCTTTGTCACATGGCTGGAAAAATGAGAAGATTGCTTCATGGCAAGAAGTGTATGCTGACAGGGGATGAGTCAGAGCTAGTTAAAAGAGAAGGAAAGTTTTGTTTTGATGCATTTTAAGGAGAAAAAATAATACATTTGGAACACTCATGTTGGTGGTGTTTGGGATTTTTTTTTGTCCATGCTTTCAACTGAAGTAGGTTCACTACCTGTTTGCTTATTGCATGCATCAGATACAGTAATACTATTACATACTTATATTTCTGTCAATGTCTAGCAAATATACTTGTGGAGGGGATTAATATGCGTACATTAATGTTATGCTGACGGTGGTAAAAGAACTTGCTAATAGAGTCAGAAAGATGGAAAGAGTTGAAAAAAGTGGATAAGTAAAATGATAATTTTCTTGTTTATTTTTAGCTTCCGTCTTAAAGGTTTTTATTCTCGTGTCCGTATGAATCTAATGCAGTGAATGATAAGAAATAATGAAAGATACTCTGCGCAGTGATGGAAGTCTGCTTCCAAATCAAGTTCTGGCACTGTAGATGTATTGCAACTGGAATTTGATGCCCAAATTACACTGCAGTAGCTATTCTAATGTTGTTAGCGTTTATATACCATAGTTTAAACAACTGTCTTTTGACAGGTAGAACCTAATTAGATGAGGTATTCCTTATCCCCTTATAGATTACCACATTGTCTCAGAAATCAAAACACAGTTTTATTTCAAAGAAAAATGTTATTTTCCATTAAATAGAAATATGTTAAAAACTGAACCCATAAAAATCAAGAGATCTATTTAGATTATAAAATTCCCATTACTTTGTTTTTTAAGAACATAAATGAAGCCGTAGAGCTGTACTTTATTCTGCATAAATTGTAATGATCACAGTTGTTCATTTAATAACTCCAGCCACTAGCCAGAGATGTCTTCAAAAAAAAAAAAATCTGAGTATTTTAAAATATCCCATGTGCTCTGTAAATGTAATTAGTCTTGTAAATTAGTTCTCTAAGCAGAGAATTTTTCTATGTTTATGAAGTATAGACGACTAGAATTTGATAAAATTTTATTCATAAATATATAAAAATATATAATTTCTGTAAATGTTAATATTTTCATGAAGCACTTATTCAAGTAGCAGCCAGGCTGTTTTATGAATATTTGAGGCTAGAAGAATGACTTCCATCAGCTATTCCGGATTTTTCTGAGAAAATATCTTTTAGAAAATTTAATGGTACTTGAACCTACATTATTTGCGGAAGTATTGCCTACTTCTGCCTGCTTGCTCTCTCCCTTGATCGCTTTCTCACACACATACAGAAAAAATACTTTTCTTTATTAATTAAACTACCAACTAACACTTCAGTCTTGTTTTCCAATCGCATTATATTCAGGTGCTGAATGATACGAGCTAGGAATTCCTGACATTTCATTCTGTGTGCTGTCACCACCCATGGAAAGCGAAGAATGGCTTCTCTTGAACAACAACCTGGAAGATAAAGCAGAAAAACGTCAGAAACAGGTTTGGTTAACCATATGTTAACCATAGGTTTTCTCAGGCAGTCAGATCGTAAAAATAAGACGTAAAGGAATGTGTTAGTTTTCTTCTGATAGCAACTGTGTGCAAATCTGATGCTTACTGAGTCCATGGAATAAAGTGCTGAGATTCCTACCAGATATATCTCTTTGTGCCCTCTAGGAATATGTTTGAAGAACATATTAAAATGCAGTAACTTAGCAGGCTTCATAGGAAATAGAAAGCAACGGAGATACTTTGCTACAGGTCATGTTAGTTGCAACACGGGCAAGACATACTAATCGTGATCTTCGGAATCTCAAGTTGACATAAGAGCCAAAAGAAACTAACTATAGAAACCAGATTCCCCTGTGTTGTAAACTGGCATGATCTGAATGGCTAAAAGCAAAAAGCATACAAGTGAGTGATGAGATTTAAAAAGGAATGGTGGGATATCCCAAAGACCTGTCAAAATGGTTGAGAGCTAAGAACAGAGGGACAGAACAGTCCTGCTTTGTTCACTGGCGTATTTTCTGGCTTTGTCAGCCAAGGTCTTTATGAACAAGTTAGGCACTTGGCAGAATGCTTTGGATGTCGGTGATGCTGCCTAGTCGAGCTGGATAATCTTTTACAAGTCCTTCCAGCTTTACTGTGGTGCTTTGATCCTTTCAAATAAAAACAAACCAAAACAACCCCAGCTGTTTCTCCTCAGTTTGATAGCACCTCTCCAGCCACTGACTACCTCCCTCCTGTGCCTTCTGGGCACAGAGGACAGTGTTGTACTTTCTTACTTTTCCTTGATGCTTTGCATTTCCAGGATGAGTTGACTGGGTAGCCACCATTTTGTCTGTGGAGCAGCAATGGACGTTATGGATTCTTTGGTTAGGAAGTTGAATTATTGATTCATCATACATAGAGCTATATCCCAAACAAAACCTGGATCTGAAAGCCCCCTGGTTTTGAGGAGGTTTGTAAACAGATTCTGCTTTTCAGATTAGCTACCTTGTTGTTATTAGAGGTAATCAAATACTTTGACTTCAGAATTATTTTTTTTTCTTCTTAATAATCCACAAGTAAGGGCATTATAACCTTTCTGACTAATATGTTTTCTTCTGTGTGTCTCCCCCTACGTTTTGTCCATTCACTTCCCACTGAGTTTGCTTTGCTTGTAAAGTCTGCCCCCAGTGAAGTCTGGATTACAAGATGTAACTTGTGGCCTCAGAGCCACTTTAGATACCTCAAGCATCAGCAATAAAAATCTTGACCCACATCCTCCAGAGAGTGAAACATAATAGTATTCACAAAGACTACCTTTAGGAAACCTGCCCCTTCCTACAGTCAGCAGGGACTGAGAATTTCAGAGACAAAAGCTAGCTCCTATGTCATCCTGAAGGAGATGATCTCTGATAATTTCAGGATGTCCCCAGAATCAATTTTCTCTTTTTTTTTTTTCCTCTTAGATTCCTTCTATAAACAATGAATGTGTTTGCTATTCATTAAAAGACACTTCTTCTGTGTCAGTTCTGTAACAGAACTGTATTGGGCAAAACTAAAGATTTGTTTAGTCCCCAGTATCCTGTCTCCATCTGTGGCAATAACAAGTGACCAAGGAAGAGTGAGGGCTTGCAGTGCCTATCTCGTACCTTCTGTATTCATGTTTTCATGGTGAGTCAGGGAACTCGAATCTGTATCCTGTACTGAAAGGCTGCAGGCCTTAGAATGAGCTTTAATCAAGTAGGGTAGTATTTTCCCATCATGGAAATTCATGCTGCCGTAGTTCATATGACAATGAATATAGCTTATTGCTTTAAAAAATGTGAAAAATTACGTGAAATGTCACCATACCAAGATATTTTGTCTGCTGTTTTTATTGTTTAGTTACTGATTCAAGATTTTGCATGTTTTTTAGATCATTAAATCTGAATAAGGCTTAAATATACCTAATGGCTAGCTAAATTGGTTATAGGGTATTTATGTCAATAAAGAATACAATTATATTACAGCACAACATGGGTAGTCTAAGACAGCTCAAATTGTCAATATGATGAAAATTACTCAAAGAAAGCAATTAAAACTCAAATCCATTACTAAATTACTATTGGTTCGAAGTACAGTGGATCCAATTACACATTATAGTATACTATATGGTCACGGGTACTGTAGCAGAGTGTCTTGTCAATATATTGTCAATAGAGAATTAGAAAAACAAATCTATCACCACACTGAAGTAATATGCAAATCCCACTCAGCATTCTTACAAGCTATTAAATGGCCAGAAAAGATGGAAAGGAGCCGAAATCTGCATATCAGCTAATCTTACAGCCTGCAATTTCATATACGTTTCCGTGATGAAGACCAAATATAAACTTAAACACTGCAGTTTTTGATTGCACCCCGCAGTAAATAAAAGTATGAAAGAAAACAAAAGAGAATATTTGTGAGAAATTCTGTAAAGGTTAGAAGTAACTTAATATGAACTTAGTATCTGAGCCTTTAATTCAGGGTCTTGCAGACGGATGCTTGCATTGTTTAGTATACCTACAATACTGATATACCTATATTCCCATGGCCTGACAGCAAAAAAACCCCAACATTCACAGCCGAGGCAAAACTGAATCTCAGATCGCAACAGATAACTATGTTTTGGTGTTTGATTGTACTCTGCCCATATAGATGGAAAGTACTTACAAGCGTACCTATTGCCGACCCTGCATAAGGCAGGGCTGGCAACTGGAGAGTGATTCTTCTCTTTCAACAAACCTAAACCACATTGCCATCGAAGTCCTTTTACAGATTTAGTGAACTTGAGCGTTTCGGGGTTGGAAATGATATTAAACACTGGAATCTGAAGTGAATGATTTAAAATGGCCTTCTCTACTAAACAACATGGCTATTGCTAACTTTGCTATCATGATAGGCTCTATTTTTAGCATTGTCTTCTTTTGCAATCCATACTTCAGTGTTGTGAGATTTTGTTTTTCTTTTTTTTTCTGTGCTTTTTCAGAAGTAAACCTTACAGCCCCAGACTTTCATTTATGGTCATTCCCATGAAAACTAAATCTGTGTTAGCAGTGATACCATGCAAATCAGTGATTGCAGTGGATGGACTTTCATTTCATAAGTGTAAACTGTAAAACTTATTTTCCCAGTAAGTAAAAATAATGATGTGACTACAGCTTTTATATACTGAAACTCTGAAAGCAGCGTGGAACTTTCTGTAAGTCGTGAGGACTTATAATGCACTAAAATTAACATTCGTTACTTCATGTTATTTTTTGTTACGGATTATGACACTGAAAGAGAAGGGCCATAGACAGGTAAGCCCCCAATCACCTCTTTATTTATTTATTTTCCTTAATGAAAATTTAGTAATGTTTATATTTTGATTGCATCTATTCAAACATAGCAGGATATGAAAGGATAGAATCAGCAGGAATTTCATGCGATATCCAAATAAATTATTCTATAAATTAAGCATATCACGATAAATCTTGTATTAATTTTTCTTTAAATTGTGATGGTATAAAATATTGGAAAATCTGGAACACAAGCTATACTTGTAAGAACATGCATTTTTCACTGACTCATAAGCTGGTTGAAAACTATTATGTGTATCATTTTAGATCTTATTATAACAATTTAAGAACATAACAGAAAAATTGCAACACTGTGCAAATCAAGAGGGTGACTTCATATCAGGGACCAAAAACAACATGGAAATTTGTATAACATGAGCCTCTGAGAAAGAAACTGTTTCTGATAAATTAGGAAACCGTATTTAGCAAACACAGATGCCTAATATTTTTGTTTGAACAGTAATGTGCTATCTGAATCATTGCATTACTTTTACAGTCTTGCTTAAGATATTTCTACAGTAATGGAACAGATTATTTGCATGTCATACCAAGTAACTGATTATGCTTACTTGCAGCTTATATGTTATAATGTAAAAACTCTTTTGATATATGATAGAACTCTGTATTATTTACCCTGACTTGTGTGATACTACCTTTTGATTTTAGGGTGTGTGGGGTTGGAAATATGAATAGAACATTAAGCAATACTAAGAAACAGGAGAGGCAGCTGCTTTTCCATCTTAGCATTTCCTTAAAAAGGGCGACTAACACAGCAACTGTAGCTTCAGATGAATAATTCTCCATTTCTGGAAATAGACACAGTATACTTAGGTCATGGAACTAAACCAGCAAAGAAACTGGACCGTTATTTCCTTTTTTCAACTCTTCCTCCAACAAGATATACTAATGGAAAAATGTCGCTTTCTGCTGTTCATCTTGCAGATGATTTCTAAGTAACATCTCGCATCTGCCAAGTATATTTCCAAATATTCTTTAGCTTGGTATTCATATTTCTAATCTCTTAACCTTCATTTCTGCAAGGTCTTTCCTTGATAAAAACTGTGTCCTATTCACATCAGCTGGAGTAATATATGTATGTCTTGGGGAGAATACAGCTTACCCTAGTGTTTAACGGGAAGGTATATGCAGCAAGTATAACTGCGCTAAAAATATTATCTGCACAATTGAATAGAAACCTACTATGGTATGAGAGATAAAGATACCTGTTTAAGAGACATCATCGCTTTCAAAAAGACATGTCTCTGCTGGTAAACAAAATTAACATTTTAAAGAATTCTTTTTTCGAAAGTGCTTGGCTTGGTTATGTTTATATTTAGAGATGAAAAAAAAAAAATCAATCATGCAATTTGTCCACTACATCAAGTGATTTTTGCTCAATTCTTTCTACACTTCATATCATTGACATCGCTAGAAAATATATGCAGTCATGGAAAAGTAAAATTTACATCGTTAGAAAAGAAAAATACTCCATGAAAGTAACAACAACAACAAAATTTTGGACTTCCCATGCTGTTCTATTAAGACAGAAAATATCACCCCCCAAAATAGAGATTACTGTGATAATTCAACATTTCTTGAGTGGCTAATGCTATCAAGGAATGCTATTAACTTGAACTCTAGTCTTGGTAATGTTATTGTGTTGTGGCTTTCCTTCAAAAAAGTTTATTCTGATTCTTCTTACACTACTATGTGACCAGTCTATATTGGGTTGCAAGAACTATGTTTCTACTCATAGTCACTCGGTTTAAAGAAGGAATAATTCTGTAGTTCTTAACTTATTTTTTATGATATATATTGAATATATTGGTCTAGGGGATTTAAATTTCTTTGACCTTGTATGAAATGTAGCATCTGAAGCTTTTTGTAGCTTTTCCAAGCAGCACAGAGCCTGGCTGATTAGTCCGTTCTGTAAATCAGATGTTCTGTCTTGCATAGATTGTGTCTGGTCACAACCCTGGCATTGGAGCAGTTCTGCATTAAGCGGTTACAATGTTCTAGCCTGTCTGCATGCCAAGGGAAAAGGACAGAGGTATTTGGACTATTCCACTGACTTGCATTTACAATAATAATTGGAGGGATATCTCCCTATTTGTTTGGGAACCAATAGTTTTGCATTCAAGTAGAATTATAGGAGAAAGCTAATTAACCTTTATAAACCTAATCCATTAGGTTTGCAAGGCAAAAACACTTAAGAAAAAACAAGCTACTGGTAGCATGCAAAGGATAGTACCCTTCTTCTTTGTGATCTGCAGAAAAGGGTGAGCTTTAAAAGATGTCTTTGCAGCTGTGGCAACAAAATAAGTCAATGCTTTATTTTGATTATGTCTGCCTGGTTTTCATTAGTTCTGTATAGGCTTGTTGAATCTTGATTTTTGACTCTGAATTTGATTTTCCTCCAGTATGGAAAAATTGATTTATTGTAGAACAAATTTATTTTCTTTTCACCTGGTTTACACAATGAAACCTGGGCAAATTGGATTTCACTCATAGCTCAGTCACAGGAAGAAATTGATGTGCACTTCTATTCATAATGGTCATGAATACATGTCCTGATTATCTATTTCCTCTATACCTTTTTTTATGGTTTTCTTCTCGTTACCTGGATTCCCTCAGCGAAGTCCAGAAAATAATACCATCAGGTTTTATATTGTGCTGGTAGTCCAAGTTAAAATTGAACTCCACAGTACATGTATGACATAGCATGAACATAGAACAGCATTTTGACATCCATGAATGAGCCTAATTTTGAAAAACAGTTCCTTGTATGAAATGCTAGTCCTTCTGACTCATTAAAATAATGGAGACAGGAGTTCAGAGGAAGTATATGAAGTTGTTTTACCGATGATAATGGCTTTTTCAAAGAAACTGATTCTGATTCACCTGCACTACTGAAATTAAAAGCCAATTTTATCTTGCTTTAATGTTTCATCTCTCTTGGAATCATGTTTCTTGGCATCAGGGAGAGATTGGCCTTTAGACTTCGCATTGGAAGTTGCTGGAATTGACTTTTCTTTGTGTGCATCCTCTAACATGAATCTAAATATGTCATTCTGTAGGTTTGCACAAAATGAATACATGTTTTTTGAGCATTTAGTGCTGTTGGAGCTTTTGTCTGTCAGGTAAGTGAGAAGCCTGTTTTAAAGTATTGAGAGCAATAAAACTTAAGAAAGGCATTCTCAGAGTATTTATTTTACTTATTAATGAAAATAACAAGTCTCTTCTGTACCTTTTTGTTTTGGCCTTTAACTTTTCATTAATTTCTTCTGTGTAACTAGCCTGCTCAAAGAATTAGTTCAAAACTGTCTTAATTTAATTGCATTTAATATTAATATATTTTTATCTTTGATGTTTAATGTACTACTGCTATTAAAACATTGACCTCTGCTGGGGGTATTAGCAGACTGGCAGTTGTGTGATAATTCAGGGGTGTTTTGTGGATGTACAAATAGTTTGGAGAGAGAGTAATGAGATTACATTGCTCTTCCCTGGAGTCCTCCAAAACTGTAAATATTTAGCTGGAAGTAGATGCCAAAACAAAGATTAAGAAAATTTGCTGTCCTAAATCTCCTGATGGGTCCAGGCTTACCATTCTGGTCGTTGATCAAGCAGAACTGTCCCAGCCAGAAACAGGATGATTTGTCAGTGTTTATATCCCTAGTGATCTGTTATATATGGCTCTAATTAAAAATAATCCCAACCTATCCAAAATGCTTTTTTTCCTGTTGCTGAACATTCACAACTACATTTAGGTGTCCACTCTTGCCAGCTGATTCTTACATAAGAGACTACAGTGGATGATCTGCCTAAGGGTAAATTTTCTCGGAAGAAAAGCAGTACAGCGTAAGTCTAATTAGCTGGTTAGGTTTTGCATTCTCTCTGTCTGTCTACCACACACAAACTGTTTTGTGTGACTAGATCAGTTCGCCTCTCCTCATAAAAGCTTGATTATGAGTTTTGCTCCCATGCTCCTACTTGAGAAATTGACTTTTTTTTTTTTAAACCAGAAAAGGATATACAGCCATGTGTGGCTCACAACCAAAATCCTTTCCAGTAGCACATAGCTAAGTGACTGGGCTGGATTTCAAGGGGTTCCAAAGGGACTGTGGAAAGTGGAATGAACCCTTCTAACAGGACTGGTGAGTGTTGCCTAATGTTTGATACCCCAAATAGCTATCTGCAGTCCTTCTGCAGTAGGCTATGAAGTCCTGAAGCTATCAGATGTGATAAAATGCATGTCTGGCCACCATTCCGTGCCTGATCTCTACCTTCCCCCTTTCATTTAATATGAGAAATGCAAAAACTCTTCATAAGGCACATAGAGGTGTGCAGGCACCTCTAACGCCCTATGATCCCTATGTGTATAATCTTTCCCTTATATTGGATCTCCATGATTGCCTGATTTTCATCATGCATTAATCGCACTAAACTGCCCATGGGTTGGGCAGTTGATATTATCAAGACTGCTTGATAATAAAACTTTTGCTTGAATTCACGATATTGCCACTGTTGAGTGTGTGCAGACATGCTGTTTCACTTGAAAGTAGCTACTTTTTTGTAGAAGTACATATTTGAGGGAAGGAGATTAAATGATACAGGATTTTCTTCTGCAGATTTAACATTGTTGAATAACAGTACATCACAGTTGAGGCTGTTTATAGATGCATTATGCATTAAATACTTGATGACCCTTCTGTTTCATCCCTAAAATATCAGCAAATAATCTAATTCCATAGATTAAAAAACATAGAAAACCTACATTTCTGTACTGGTTCCACAATGGTCAGAACAGAAGTACTGGCCTCTTTTATGGCTATGAACAATATAGCCTGGATACAGTCTGGATTATGCAATGTATAACGTATAGGAGAGTACTTCTATACACTGTATAATCTCTTTAACATTACAATTACCATGTAAAAACTATGTTTGTCTTAGTTTTATATTGATAGAGGCTATATTCTGGTTCAGTTCTTAGACATTGGCTCGATTTGGAGTCATGTCTTATCAGTGGTGTTTGATTTAGTGCGTATGTTGAGGGTTGGAGGGCGTTTCTTCACTGTGGAATCACTCAAAATCTTTCATCTTCAGCTTTGGAGGCTACCTGTGAGGACAGTGATTTTGTTGGTTAGATGCCCTTCTTGATGGAGCAGAAACTGAACTAGGCTTTCCATAGCTATGACCGTTGGATAATTCATTCCCTCTTTCTGATCCTCATTATGAAACTGCAAGTGAGGAGGGGTATAGCAGGTGGGCAGGAAAATGCCAGCTCCCCCAAAAGAAGCTACCAATACCAAAAGTAATTTTGCAAGAGTGAGTAAAAATCTTGTGGAAGGAAAGGAAGCAAAAATAAGAGACAATTTTGACTTGTGCTTGAATTCATTTCATGTGGTTTGTCAAACACTCTTATTGCCCACACTATAATAGTAGACTAGTAGTCCTCAATCTACTTTAATTCTGCATGAGTCTTGTACTGCACTATCCAACATCACGTAATTTTTCTGCTGTAGGGATGAATCTACTTCATTCATTTAATAATTTTATGTAGTTTTAAATTGTTTGGATTAATATTACATAAAGCCAGTTCCCTTCTGTTCTGAAGAATGGTATCTAAAGGCAAATATTTCATTTTGATGCATTCATGTATATATTTAAAGTGCATTTCAAATCTGCACCTGAAAGTATATGTGAAAAAGCTGGAATTTGGTGTCGTCTGCTTGCATGTCTATGTATAGCAAATGTAATATATGGATTTACATCCTTGTATACATATGCTCATCTTCAAAACGCAGTAGTGTGGAAATCTTATAGGAATATTATATAGGTGTTTCCCTTTTGAAAAGAGTGGACTAGAGTTTTCTGGGAATGAGAAAAAGACTTTTCTTTCTCATGTCTGACTTTCTGCTAGGAGGAAGAGGAACTGTGAGTGTGAATCTCTGGGAAGGATGAAGTAATACCACGGGGGCGGTGACCCTGACGCATGTCTAGAAAGGGAGGTGCTTAAGTTTCAGCAGGGATGCTGTCACAGGGAAGTGTATGTGTTCATGCGTTCGTGAACCTAGCTAGGCTAGATGTCCACAATGTTTTTATGCTGAGCTGAATATGGAAAGAATCAACGAACCGTTTGTATCCAAACGTCTCACTGAGGAATTCTAATTCAAGGTACTGTGTAACCTTACCTGAGCAGTTCACAATCTATGAATTTCTTCATGTGTATTAGTAAAGCTCTTTGTTCTTTGCAAGTGAAGGTGTAATCAGAGGTGAGAACTTCAAGCACATTTTATTTATTTTAATTCCCTTTTGGAAGTTTTTACTAACAGCTCTAAAATGCTCTCATTAAGCTATATTTCAGAGATTTAAGGTATGTAGCCTGAAGAAAATTGTCTGTTTGCTACACACAGGTTAAGTTCACTTAAAAAAAAATACAGGTTTATGCTAGAAATGGTCTCTAATTTTTTAAATTTCAGAGGGCATGGGGTGTTCTGAAAACACTGAAAAGCTGCTCTGATGTTACACATAAGATTTTTTTTTTTGGTGGGGGAGTGGGTAGATTGTAAAGAGGAAACTGTGGTTTGTTTGTTTTTTTTTTTATTTTGCATCACACACTATTTAATTCTAGATGCCCATGACAAAAACAACGGAATTAAATCAAAGGCACAAGATGCCAAATTCATTTTAGTAAGAGTTCACTGAAAGCCTGAAGGTGACAAACTTCAGGAAGTGTTAGGGAATATGTGCAAGCAAAAGGAAACTTGTGACTTCAATAAAGAAATCTCAGCAACATGCCCTCCGAGGAATCTGTAACAGCTTCTCAAAAGATTTATACCATCACATTGCTTCAGCAGAGGCATGCCATACAATGTGCTGTACAACAGTCACACGTAAGCATTCAAGATGGAAGAATCTTTCTACCTGTGATCTCCCTGTGATCAAAACGTGCAGTGTGCTGGATTCACAAATAGCTCTCAAACCAGATTTTTTTTTTTAGTGTGACCACTGTATGGTTATTGTACTTGCACTGCAGCTGGTTCAAGCTGTGCATGAGGAAGAAAAAAAAAATTCTGTCCTGCAGTTCTACTGGTGTTAGATTGCATGGAAAGAGAGATTTTTGGCACGTGTATCTGTCAGCTCACCACATGGGAAACATTCATGCACTGATGCACATTGTATGAAGGTTAATGTGAAAACTCCATGCTGAATAGCAAAGTTTAAGTCTGGTGGAAAACCTTAGGGCTCACTGTTGTTTGATAAGGCTGACGTGGATAGACGAATGCTAAAAGACTGCACTGGCGTGGGGGGGCTGTATGTCACGTATAGTCTTTCTGAACGTGAGAGTCAGCCTGCCTCTCTGTACCAGCTGACATAGGCAATCATTTAAATCAGCTATAAACATTTATAGAAAAATAGCTGGAAACAAGCAATTGAACACTCATTTCAAAAGAGTTTGTGTCTATTACTAGAGATTCATCGTAAAATATATCTTATATTTAAAAGGCTTGTTTGGTAAGCAAAAACATTAGGGCTACTCGCATTCTGAGCATAAAAGGTCTGTAATAACAGGGCTATACTCAGCCCCAAATCCTTTTATCTATTTCAGACCCAGATCTGACTAAATGAAAGTCTTCGCTTGCCTACTTCTCCTTCCATTTGAAAATGGGAATATATTAAAAAAAAAAAAAAAAAAAAAAAAAAAAACAAAAAACCAGTATAACCCTTTGTATCTAACCAAGGCTTTCAACAGATCAAATGTATTTCCCAAAATAAAGATAAAACAGAATGTTAGTTTGTGAAGCCTTGAATCATTCTGTATTTCAACCACTTAAAATACTTCAAACACACACACAATCAGGACAAGAAAGCTGGCTTGGAAATTATAAGCAAATTGCAGCTCTTTGAGATGTCCTATAAATTTTTTTTCCCAGCTGCATTTAAATAATGAGATCTTCCTTGTTTTGGACCTCATTGTTTTTGCGTCTGTTTTGAAACCATTTATCCTAAATATGAAATTGAATAGGCTAATAATTAGAGGATTTCAAAGCTGTGTCTTAACTCTCCTAGTAGTCCTTAGCTGCAGAATAGTCTTTGCATATATCTTTTCTGCATAAAATTCTAACCAGAAGTTCACCAACAAGTTGGGCACATGCCATCTAGTGATACACATAGGAATTATAACTTAAGAATTTGACTCTTAGGTGTAGACACATGATATCTACTGAGTGAGTATTTCTCAAATAAAATAATTTGGTCATTAATATATATTTAGAATGTGAAACTTGTAATTTCTTTTAATTTTTCTTTAATGAATGATAAATTGTGCAAAAGCTTTTCAGTCAAATATAATTTCTGATTACTCAGTAACTTTCCCTAATGTAAGGGGCAAGGAAAATTCTTAAATGCTCAGTCATTGTTTGTACTTTTGAAAAATTTTGCCTGTTGTACTTGGTGATAATTGCGTTCTTTTGAAGGTAGTTCAAATTTTATGATGCACTGTGCCAGTTTTAAAAGCAATAAAATGAGAATTAGTTTATGAAAAAAGTAGGTTTTGACTGATGAAAATTCTCATTACACCCCAGTTATCTGTTTCTTCTCTCAGACAACTTTTGAAAGTAGTTCTCTGGTTTTGGTATCAGGAAGCATAGACCGATATGCTTTGTGGTGGCAGGAATGGACATCACACAGCTGAGAAGTAAGGTGAGGTTGCTTTGAGTTGACTTTGTATTTCTGTGCCTTTTGGATCTCCCGGGTTCTTCTCTGATGTCCAGCAAAATTAGTGTTCTTGTAATTAAATTTGTTCTCGGTAATTCCTAAGGCCATTGTAGCAACAAAAGAAACCTTTTCACATTGAGTTTCTCTCCACTGCCCTATGACTAGCAACTCCTGTAACAACTTCTCACAATGCAAATATTTGTCTTTGAGGAAACTTCCAGGTTCCAATTAAAACGGGACCAATTTAAGGCTTTCCCTTGGGCATTAGGCTGCACACCTGTAGTAAGAGATCCTGTGCTTAGGCAAGACTTTTTTTTTAACTTAACCAATACAGTACCTTGGATTTTTATAATTTAAAATTTTTAAAATTATTATTTCAGTAAGTTAAACATCTACTTACAAATATATACTCAGGTAGAACTATTGTTCAGTTTGGAGAGTTTCTAAAGCCTTGTGATATAAAAGCAATTTACATGGAGCAGCTCTACAGTCTTTTTCTTCTGTACACTGTGAAATATATAACTATACAACTGTGAATTCAGTGTGAGAGAGGTGTGAAAGAAGAGAGAATCATTACTTACTGCAGGAGGATTTTATTAGGCAGAATGCAGTTATGCTACTGGACAAAGTGCAATAGATCCCTATTAACTATTTAACAGCTATCTACAACAGCAGACACCTTATAAATTAATAGACATGCTCAAAACACAAAGTGGCTGTAGAGGAAAAGCTCAGAAAAGGGTGTAGATGAGCATCCAGTTTAGTGGCTACTATTTAATATCAGATAGCACAGTTCTATTTTTTCTAAGTAGCAGAGAAACAGGTTTTTGTGGAAAATGCTAGAGATGATCCACTTCTAAGGTCCGTTCAGTAGCTCATTTTACTAAATGATGAGTGTCTATTATAAAACTCAGACATAAATTATTCAAATGAAGAATCCATCACTATTCTGCAGGGAAAGATGCAGCTACAGTATGAATGGATAGTGTAAGTGGCTGATGTAGATGGGATGACCTGATTGAGAACACATGTGCTGCACCTGGCAGTGCTAAAGAAGAGATGACAGCCAGTAATTCCTGCCTGTTATTTAAGGTTAAAAGTAGGGACATTAAATTGTCAATAATTAATTACAGCTTTATTGAGAAGTTAATTATTATAGCCTTTCTGGGTGCAGAAGGCTGCATGAATCTTCCATACTGAGGTTTAGTAATTGAGATGCAGTTTAGCATTCCCATCCTGACACAGAGCAGAGTGGAAGATACTGCTTTATAAACAGAAATGCTGATACCTTCCTGCATTAAAATAAATATCCTACTTAGTTCCAGTGACTACTTCCTCAGGGAAAAGGAAAGGACTACTTTCATCAGGAAAAGTTGAAGCAGAGCAAATTACATTTCTGTCAGCGCTAGTTGGAATGTTTCTCAGTGTAAGAAAAAGATTAAAAGAATGTGTGCATTTGAACAAACTGAGGAAATACTGAAACTGGGACACTCTGTATGGACGGAGTCTCTAAAAACATACCTTAGTCTCTTAGGAGGCAAGGACTACCTGAGAGAGAAGTGGACCTAAGGCAGTGGATATTCTGAGAAATCAGAAAATTATTCTTATACAATTAAAAGACTCAATCACTTCTGCAAGGGTGATACAGCTTTAATAAGATCACGATTAAAAGCATTAAAGCAAATTAGTGGTAGTACATCTCCCATTTGTAATAAAAAATGGTACAAAGATGCTACTTGGTTACGTGTTAACTTGGCTGGGAGGGTTTAACTTACATTTCTATTCTTGATCCAATATGTTGTACTGTGTCAGGTTTCATCAGCCATGTTGTCTTACACCGCACAGAACACACGGATGTGATGGGTACAGCCTGGCATCATTCATTATGTAGCATGAGTTGTATAGATTTTTAGTATAGGCGTTTTCTTTACCTTTGTTACCAAACTGGCAATTTTAAGACTTTACCACTTTATCAATCTGTCAATTATACCATTACCTGAGTTTCAAATATCACATAAATTAAAATCTTCTGTAGACTGTTGAAAAATGTAAATATGTAAATATGTAAATGAAAGGAAAGTGGACTTGAAGTTTCTCCTCTGGGGTGGTTTCAGTGATTTTTTTAATACAATTTGATAAAGCACTTGTCTTGACTATATCTGAATTGAGAAACTGCTGTTAATATTTTAATTTCATGGGAATAATAGTAAGTGGCTAATTTAAGTTTTAGAATGATTGCTACTTTAGACTCCCACTCACCTATGTTAATAGAAAGACTCCTAATGACTGTATCATTCTTTCTATTTTTCATTTTTTCAGTTTAATTTTCAAGCTATAATTTTCTGGCTATTACTTTCTAAAGTTGAATTTATTTTATTTTATTTTAAATTTTATTTTGGGAGAAAAAATGTGTCCTTTTTAAAGACATCAGCAATTGTCCTGTCTTAGGCAGGAGACTGAATACCTTGGACCTGAAAAAAAGAAGCCATTGGACATAATTCATCAGCTAGTGGAATTTATTCTGCAAAATAGTCCCATACCGGGGTATTTGTTTCTTTCTGAATGACAAAACAAAGCCAAAATAGACATTTTTTCATTTCACTAGAATTACATTTCCAACAGAAAACTTGACAAGTTAAATTTTGAAAAGCTCTGTTTCAGAAGGAAAGCTGACGTTTTCTTAAAGTCAGTTTTCCTAAGGGAAAGTCCTCTAAACACAGTGAAGCACCTGCACTTGCTAGGAGAATAAAACTGGTTTAGAGGTGTTAGACTAATTTAGCAGGGAAATTTAGCTAATTTTGTTTGTAGTGAAGCATAAAATTAGATGAGACTAAATACAAACATAGCTCATTTGTTTCTCATGATCTTTTTTTCCTTGATACTTATTCCAACCTCTGAATAAAAGCACTTGGCTTTAGTAAAACTGATGAGTTGCATGATCACAGGCTTCCAAATAGGGAAAAATCCCTCTGTGATTGGCTGATGGAAAAGCAGTGTACTTAAATCCTGAACTAAGAATACAGTGATTTCACTGATCTGTCCAGACAACGGTCGTGAGTGTACCCAGAGATTGGTGGAAGCGAGGCAGATGTGCCAACAGCTCTGTGAAATACCTCTGTGGCTGTTGCAAGGACCAGGTCTTAAAAAATGTTTGATGGCAGAAAGCAGGGTAGTTCAAAAAGTTTGGATGTGGAATTTTAGTGAGTGCATCATCCACAGGTGCAGGTCATGCTGTCTAGACAAAAAGAAAATTCTAGCTTTCTATTCCTTTGCTCCTTATTATTTGAATACAGTGTTTTAAGCCGATCATGAAATGCCAGAAAGACAGACATTTTAGTCTGGGCAGATAGATACAGGTCCAAAGCAGAGAATTAGATCGGCAGATCATCATCGTGGAGATTAAAGTTGAAATTGTATTTATGAAAAAGATCATTCGAGACAAGATTTAGAGCAAAAGAATCAAGGAGCTGAGCCCGGAGCCTGCAGAGCCCCAATGAGTACAGTCATTCTGAGGGCCCTGAGGGTTCAATTAACCTTGACAGCCTGGAGTCTCTTAAAAGGAGCAGAGCTTACGAATGAAATGCAATGAAAAATTACTACTTTTAAACTATTGGCAGTTTAAAACCTTGTCTCGACAGCAAAACCTACTCGGCAGACACCTCTAAAATGCTGTACGCTAAATGTGCTGTAAATTTATTCTTCTGGCAGGTTTATTTCTTCATTAAATATTTATGTTAGATGGGTTTTAGCATATGCATGACGTTGCTGTAAATTGAGTTAGAAATTTATCAGGTTAAGTCATGTTTGAGTCTAAAGGTCTTATTCTTGAATGTTCAGTCATGCAGCAAAGAGGGGACCTACAAATAACAGTCCTCAAAGCAAAATGTAATAAATTTGAAGAGGCAGCTCTATTTTTCAGTCAATTCATATAGGTATCTGTTTGGGGATTATATTTTTTTTTTTCTTTCTTCCCTGTTCCTGTATGTTGCACCTGACTGGGTACACTTTTCTCACCATGTTCTGTTATACGAGGTGATTTTTAAAAAATTTATAGGTGTGTAATTATCATACAAGAAGAGGATCTAAATTTTCAATAGTGTGTCTCTTCTGTTAAGTGGAAAGGAAGGAGCTATTAGCAAGTTGTTCTTGAATAACTTTGTTTTCTTTTATGTTAAATGGAGGGCTTTCGAGCATCTTGACAAATGAACTCTTTGGCTTGCTATGATATATACAGAGTATTACCAAACATTTACCAGATAAATAGTTCTCTGTCAGTGGGTAGCTCTATGAGTTTTCCTTTCTGTTGCATCTATTTTTGTGCTCTACAGCTGCCATCACATCTATTGCACTGCACTGCTTATATTTTATGATTAGAGGAATTAAATACACCGAGTACTGGAATAACAAACAGGAAAAATAGTACACAGCCAGTTCTAATATGGAGTTCCTGCTAAAAAATCATGAAATCTTTGGAATATATGAAAATCTTCTTTAATGACCAATAGTTGTATGGATATTTGTCAGTAACAAGTAACATAACCCCATAAGTTAGAGCACATCAATTTAAATTTTTATTTGGGGGAGGGGAGGGGGAAGGAGATATTCACAAAGCAATGCATTTAATATTTGACCAGCTCTAGCTGACATTCTAATGAATAAATTTTGCAGCTAGGAAATTCCCTACAGGTTCTTTGTGGAATGAAAGAATTTTGTAACATCTTCTAGAAATCCCATCTGTGTTTCTGATAATATTCTGGAACAACTTCAGTGGTGATCTTAAGATCCATATGGATCTTATTATAGTCTTCCTGCTTGCTATGGGACACTCTGGGAATTGAGGTGAGTTGTGAAAGATCATTAGCTAAACTCAATGTGATTAATTAAAACTTCAGATGCCTAGCTTTAGTGTCCTAATGTATCTTGTTAATTAAAAGGAAAAAAGGTTACTTGAATTCTGATAATTTTTTTTAAGAAATATGTAATCTTCATAACTGGCACATTTTTTCCTCTTCCTTGGTAGCTAGATATAAGATAGCTAGAATAGAATAATGGAGCATTCATGTTTATTAATTTTTTACATTTACTTTAACAGAAGAACTTCTACCTCCTATTTTTGTTAAATACATAGATTGTTAATGATGAAATATACTGGCTGGCATTGCCAACAGAAAAACTATGCCAGGGTTAGGGTTTTACCAAGGTAACTGCTACCTGCTTACGTTTTATCAAATTAGTAATATTAAGGATGAACTAAAGCATGAATAGGAGGAAATGGCTGTAGAGGAAAAAAGGTTTTGTTTAAAATTACTGTTTGTTAAAATCTGTACATTTTAATTGTCTTAATTCAAGTTGTTAGAATATAATTATTTGCAGCTAACCTAACCGTTACCTCGCATTCAACTGCCGTGCAAAATCTTCCTGTTATCTTCTTAATATATCTCCCCGACTCAACCTCTTATTCCCTGCTAGATTCCTACAGGCTATCTGAGTATTGTACCACAGGAGAAGGAATAGAGAAATTATTATTGTTGTGTTCACTATAGCGAGTCCTTTTCTGAAACCTCCAAACTAATTTTCTGATGAGTATCTCATATTGTGGCATTCATAGTTACACTGAGGCTGAAAATCTGAATGTAGTGTCTTTCTTGACTTGCCTTTCTTTTGTTTTTTGTGTCATATGAAATGTCACAGGGCATTTATCAGGCAATAGCTTTTAAGGGAAAAGGGACAAATGCAATAGGCATTTAGATTACTCAATGTCTCTAGCTCCCATTCTGGATGTGCAGTTACCCCATATATTGTGATTTCCACCCAAAGAAAACCTTATTCTGCAGGTAGGAGGTGGAGGGCGGAGTGGGCACCATGAACACCAGTTAAATCCTCCAGTTTCCAGGGTTCATAGCGTAAATGGCACAGAGTATACAGTTTAAATACTTTCTACAGTTTAAGTACCGCTGCTGTGCTTGTTTAGTCTAAACTGTTAAATTTGTACTATGTAGCAACTATTGAATTCACCATTGTTGTTGAGCCAGAATACTTCTGCTGGAAAGGCTTCTACTTTTTATTTCAAAGAATTCACGGGCTAGAGAATCCACTGTATCTCTTGATGTGTTGCTCCCGTAAGAATAGAATAATGGCCAATGCTCAATCCCACTTTCCCAGTATCCTGCCTCTGGCAGTGGCCAGGAAGATGATAAGGACGAGAGCATCGTATGATACATCCCCAGTACTTTCACAGCTTTTATGTATTTGTAGTTCGGGAATTTCCTAAACCAAATGGGAATTTGTGGTATGTATGAACCTCAGGGGTTTTGTCTGATCTCCCCAGGCATTATTAGTCTCCTGGGTGTTTAAATAGATGCCTTAGTTCCTGTATGAAGCAGTCATGGTATATAACAGGTACTGCTTTTGATGTTTGAATATTTTCAGACCTCAATTATTAGAAGTCTTAATAGAGTAGCATCTGAAAATGCTGTATTGCTCTTCTCTTTTGTTATATGAAGCCAAGAAAAGCTTATTTGATTCTTGAGCCTTCTGAGGAGATTAGGAGAGTAGACAAAATCACAGATACAACAATTTTCCCAGACAAAAAGCAGAGAGAAAGCACTTAGATGAGTCTTTTTGGAGAATGTTGAGAAAAGAGGTAGCAGGACCAAGAGAAGAATGAAATACTTGCTATTTTCCTTTTCATAAATTTCCTCTGTTGTAATTACACTGTGCATGTGACTTACATAGTGTAAAAGACCAAGTACCAGAAGGCAGGACCCCTCTGCATCTATAATACCTCATGCCTATGTGCATCACTCACTGCACAACTTGTTTTTCACAAGTGGCCAGAGAACAATGAATACTGGAGCAACATAGTAGGCCAGAAATCTTAAATTCTAAGAAAAGGAAGTAAGGAACAGATTAGTGCTAATAAAAAAATCTTTTTCAGGTACTTAACATTTTGATACTCTACTCACAATGAACATTTAAATTCTACGAAGCAATCATTTTCTAACTTATCTGAATTACAAGTGCTAACAATAAAAAAATAAACATAATAATAGTCTAATGTGTGCATCGGAGGATGTCTTGCATGCATTATTTGTCCCTAATATCTGTCGAGAAGATAAATGTTATTAGGATATCATGCCATTCATATTTCTCCACTTACTGTAAACTGTTAGTATTAAATGGGCCACAGGCAAGAGGCTAGCGAGTGTGATACAAACCAAATCCATAGTCCTATCTGGGATGAAATCAAAGACAAAGATTTGTTTATATCTATTCTTCCAAATAGGCCATTAGTTTTCAAAATTAACCCAACATCTAAAAAACCGCTATAACTCCTTTTACCAAAATGAGTGTTTTCCTTATAGCACAACTAAAAAGTAGGGATATTTGTCTTTCTGGCAAGCTAATGCTAAAGTCATGGCACTTATGAACTTTATTTACGTCCCCTGATTTTGGTGACTTCCTGCTTTTGGTGCCAATAATGAGATAAAGAAACTGGGTATATTCCTACAAAGGAAACTCAAATAAATGTATCTTCCCCCCCCCCCCCATGTAAGTAGGAGTTTCAAAACATCACAGTGAATCTAGGCCAGGCATTGTGAGTCCGTAAGCAGTTGCATAAATTTGTATCAATAAAACACACTTGATTTTCTTTGTTTTACCACTCACAGGGAACCAGTAATAGGAAGAAATAACTTGATATCTGTCCTTCTTATGCGATTACTGTTATCAAGAATTTAATAATGTCCTGATAGGCAGCATTTTTTTGGGGGTAAGAGATTGGAGAGGAAATCCAGAGACTTACATTCTGTTCTGTACCAGTGATTTGCCATTCATTTAAGCTGTGACTACTTGATTTACCTCTATTTATTGCTGTGTCGCTGTCTTATTCTTGCTGTCTTGCCTATCAAGTACAACCTTTCAAAAGAAGTGTTTTTATTGCTACGTATCTGTTCAAAGGAAGCAGGGTGACAAATGGAGCCTTGAATTCAGTTACACTCACTGTTATTAGGCAGGTAAAAACGTTAAAAGACTACGAAGTGACTGTATGAATGTTGGAGAATAGCATGTGCTACACACAATAGCTATTCTTCATCTCTTTCTTACATTAGCCAGTCTGTACCTCCTGTACTACCTAATGGTGGTACATTGAATAAGTTTTTTCATATTGAGGTCTTTCTCTGCGTGGTTATCTTCGCCATCCCCATAGGGTCAGTTCACTTTCAGATAGTCCTTTGCACCTTTCACTGTCTTTCTAAACAGCATTGCTTCATTTGAAGACTATACATAGAACTAGTTCATTGTATGAAACAGTCATGATAGTAATTCGTTTGGGGAAATTGCTTTTCCAAAGGTGGAGAAGTTAATTAAGTGTGTAACAGGAGGAAGCTAAACCTTACTAATTAGCGAGAAGGGTAACGATTATGGGAGAGAACAGATGACACTGGCTGAAGACGAACTCAAGAAATTGCTTTAGCCAAAAGGAAGTTAGAAGAGTGAATAGAAGATGAGCTTTAAGAAAGCAAAGACTCTGTCACTGTGTCCTGATAAATTATACCTCATTTATAGTGTGTCTGCTAGGTGTTAATCAATAATACGTCAGGATGATTCTTCACTCTTAGGCACGTAGCCTGCTTTCTGTTATATAGAATTTCACTTAAATCCTTTGGGTCCTCCCCAGGAGGATGTACTGAATAAAAGGGTGACAGCTCTTACAAACAACTGCAAGAATGTTTGTAGGGAATCTGAACTTGTGAGGTGAGGAAACTGCAGCACTAGTGCTCTGCTCTACTAACACCTTGGAAAGGCAATGGCAGTTAGTCCTGGGAGGCATACCAGCAATAAGTTACACAACCATATCAGCCATATCATACCAAAATCAGAGGCTATATTGTCCATAGATCACTCATCTCCTGGGATGCTATATTTACCTCTGAACAGTAAAGATATTTAACATTCAGGAAAAATAATTGCAACCCTCCTACTTAAGTAGGTCCCCATTCTAAACTCACTCTTGCTGGTTTTAGCTCCAGATAACTACTGACTGTGGTATTGCTATAGTCAGGATAAAAATTTTACTACTTTGATTTTGCTGTTGGTGGCAAAAAAACCCCCCTGTATTTCCCATTGTTCTGCTGCATAGAACTCAAATGTTTGACCCTTGATACCTTACTGTAGTTGTTCGTTGGGAAGTATTAGAGGATCATCAATCCACTTGTGTCCTCCTGTAAGGGAGAGCTGCATGTGTAATTGAAATGCTTAATTGGTTTCTTTGTGCATCCTCCAGTGCCGGGTTAAATTTGTATTAGTGAAGAGGACTAATTCAAGGTTAATATGCTGTTAAATTCTTATTTTAGAATTTAAGTGGGTACTGCTTTTATGCTGGAACGCAAGTTGATATCAGCCTTCCTAACTTACATTAGTTAAACTGCAATAATATATAAGCATGTGTATATCTCTGTATAAACATATATATATATTTGGGTTTTTTTAACAGGAAAGAAAGATTTTCATTAACTTAGGCAGAGCTGTCTAATAGCAGAATTCCTTAGTAAAGTTTTAGTGAGCTAGAAAAAAAAAAGAGAAATTAAGATAAACATTTATCTAAAGGAAAATAGTTTCTTTGCTTTAAATAACATTTGCTATTTAATCATAAATAAATTTCAGTATCTTTGAGGCAAAAACTTATTAGGCAAGTCTTCAAAAAGGTTAAATACAGAAGAGTGTGATTATCCACTAAACACTTAAAAATAATGAATAAAATTTATTCACTTATTACAAATTGGCATGATGCTGCTGGTAAAATCAGAGGAAACTTCAACACTAAAAGACACTGTTTTCAAGCCTGCAAGAGATTAGTCGTCAAATTATAAACAAATCTAACCATTAAAGGAGTGAGAAATTCCAGCTAGAAGTTGTTAGACATTTTATTATCTCTCTCCATTTCTGGACTGGTTTTCCCAAGTGTTGTCCATTACTTTCATCCCGTCTGTTCAGATTGGTGGGGAAGATTGCTTGAAATGTCAGTTTTGTGTTTGGTCCAAAGTAAAATTTTTACCTGTGGTGTGAATTCAGAACTAGTCATCATTCACACCTCACTTTTAATAGGGTAGTTCTATATAATACTTTCTGCGTATTGTATGCAGTAATGTAAATATTGAACAGGGAAATAATTTCTTCAGTTAATAGAGGATTACCAATGACAATGACATGCTATATCTACAGCAAAATTAAACCGATAGTCCTAGATTTCATGCTATGCATTTCAACAAAAGCTATATTATAAAAATAATGACATTTTACCTGTTATATTTAAGTTTAATAAACTCTTTCTCAGCATTTTTTCTGTTCTTCTCTTAAAGGAATTCTATTATAAAGCTCTATTTCTCAAAGTCTATATCCATACTGCATTCCCATGCCTATTTGTATAACCAGATGAGACAATTATAATGTTGACCTACATTGTTATAATGACAAATCAAGTTCAAACTGCTCACAAATACTATTTTATCTTGTTGGTGCATAGCATCAAGGCTATGCTACAAGAAACTTGTAGCCTGATTTTCGGCCATGTGGCTTCAGCCTTCTTTAAGGCCAATGCCCAAACTCCAGTGTACCGTAGGCAAATACCATCACACGCTTATGACGTTTTCTGGTTTCATTCTGTAGCCGAGGACAAATAAGTGCAGTTCACCTTTGGTTTCAATATTTCTTTCCTTTGAAGCAATAGGTATGGCCTTTCATCAGTCTAGATATTGGTACCTGCATACTGCAACTAATTCTTTGTTCTTTTACTTGGAATGAATTGATTGTCAGTGTTCTGTCTTTTCTTCTTCGCTCAATATTTAGCTTGCAATAAGAAAGTCAGTAACGTTACAACATGGAAAAAAACAGATTAAATTTTTTAAACTATTAAATTTCAATCATTTTGTTTCGAGGATGTTTTAGCAAGTACTCTTTACAGAATTGTCTGTTCTGGATTTAGTAAATTAATAATCTCTACTAAATGAATAGTTTTTAAGAGAGTTAATAAATGCCCAAGGTGGCTTAGCGTTGCAAAGGAGAAAGAATGCACTTAAAGTTCTCAGCATTGCAGTTCTATGAGGCAATTGCCTCACTGAGGTGAAAAAAACTTTTAGGGCACACTTTATAATTTAAGTCTAAACCAGTTTCTTATTAGGACAATTCCTAATGGAAGGTGTGGAGAAAAAAAAAGTGGAAAAAGTAATCAGAATATATTAGTCATTTACGCTGCCTTGGAGTCTGGAGTTGTAAATAGTGATACCAAATAATATAAAAAAGTTTCTCCATTTGGTACGCATACAGGATATGGAAAACCTTTGCATTCTATCAAACATTACACATAGTTCATGTGATGCTTACTATGTCAAAATAAGGACCTTAACAGGGCCTATTTTGTAGTACATTGTTATAATAAATTACAGTTGAAAGAGATTTTTAAGCAGAAAAGGTTATCTAAGTTTTTCCTCAATCGCTGAGTGTAAGAATTCATATTTACTTGCATTCACTTGTGTGGGCTACTACCTATTTGTATTACTGTAGTGCCTGGAAGCTTTTCTTACTTTACATTGGCAATACTTTTTGTGCTAGATGCCTTATAAATGATGCTTCTATGTAGAGAAAAGGATTGAGTGTATATAAGCGTGTGCGTATATGTGTATGTGTACATATGTCTGTGAAATATTAGGCATTAGTGAAGACTGTCACTTGTGTGGATCTGAAATAGATGGCTAACGGAATCATTCATGTTATTCCACTTCTGTACTCATCTTCATAAAACTCTTCAAACAGGCCTTTGCCTGAAGTCTTAAGCAATAAACATGCTTGATAACATGCCAGTTTGAGACATTAAAAGCTTTAGATACAAAATACTGTTGGTAAAAGTCCATGGGAGACCACCTCTAATAAGGCTATCATATTTAGTAAAGGAGACTGTGACAAAAGAGGTGCAAATATAGAAAGTATCTACTCTTATCAAGCTGAATGGTCATTGTAAAGAACTTAAAGTTACGTTACTTTCATCTAGTGGAAAATGAACACCTAGAAAAATGGCAGAAGTCACCTGTTGCCTTAAGGAAAACTGTTGAATTTTGATTGAGGTTTGTATTCCAGATGGAAAGGAAAGAGAAGCTAAATTCTAGATACAAGTATGAAATCAAAGTAGTAAATACATTCCTTCTGATTTGCAACAAGACTTTAAAGATCTTATCACAGAGGCCTGTTATAGGATGAGAGTTTAAAATATAAAATTGATACATTTTGATCTATGCATACACGGAAGTAAGACTTAGAGAATTGCATTTGCAGTCATTTCTGTCATCAAAATAAGATCTAAAAAGTTTCTATTGCATGATGTAATAAGGAACAGTAAAAGTGATTATTTTAGAATTTATTTAGGCGAAAAAAGGCAGAGGTAGGAATGAGATTAACAAAATAGCCTAAATTCATCTGCAGATAATAGGATTGCACCAGGGATAAATTTGGCCCGATTAGTTTCCTAAGCTTTTTATATCTGAAGCTTGAGTTCAAATCAATAAGAGAAGAAGGTATAAGATGCTTATAAGTGAGTTATAGGACGCTGCAATGCTAAATGAAATGTATTTAGATTGTTTTGATTTTTGGGATTGTGTTATAACTGTAAAACATCCTCAGAGTATTTCACTTCTCTCCTACTGCCCCTTCTTCTGCCTTATCACAAAACGTTTTGAGACTCTAAGTGCTCTAGTCAGACTTTTCTTCAAGAAAATCCTTTAAGGCTAGTATAAATGGTTCATGTCTAGCCTATTACTGGAATAGTGAACTGGAATGGTGAGTAAAAAGACCATAAACAGTCTTTGCTGCTCTATCACATTCCCTGGCTATTGGAACATCCCCAGAGGAAGCAATGTAGCTTCTTGCAAATTAAAGGAAGTCCGCCACAGCTCTTATTTTGATGACCTTGACTGATCTTAGATTTGTACCTATAAATGTTACATACCACTCTCATTCTCTGCCTGTCTTCTCAGGTCCTCCAGAAGGCAAAGAGAAGGAAGTATTGAGTTTACAGAATATAAGATAAACACATCTTTCATTTGAACTATTCAAAATTTCTCATTGAGTTTTGATCTTGGTAATGTGTTGATTCCCCTGCATTCTAATTCTGTTCAAACAAGTTCTTCCACCCATGGCTGATGAGGCAGAGTTTCATTCTTTGTCCATTTTTAAAAAAAATTGGTAAATCTCTAACAATTTTTCTCATGTTTGCCACACTTGCCTTTTTCTCTGGCTACATTTATGCAAAAATGAATTTGCAAACATTGGTGAAATTAATTCACAATACTCTGTGGACTTGCCTGACCTCAGGGGTTTTTTTGCTTGTAATCCGAAGACCTCAAAGTCATCTTCCTTTGAAGTGAAACTGGGCACTTGATTGTTTTGATTAAGATGGGGGTTTTCTCGTTTTGTTAAATGTTGCCATCTACAGCTATTTGTTTGCAGAGAAAAGACTCCCCCCCCCCACCCCCCCGAGATGTACAGGAACTTTGCTCTGGGTTAATGGAACATATTTGTCTAACACATTAGGGCATAGATCTTTAGCTGTACTGGAAGAATGCATGTTAATAGAAGGGATGTATTTGATCTAATGTCACCTTTCCTTTCAAACGTCACTGTTACATTGTGATATCCTCAAGAGTGGTTTGAGCTTTTTGACAGGGTCTCTCAGATGATTCCTTTCAGCAACTAGTTGATTAAGCATACTCCTGCCACCCCCAGAAATGGGATGGAGTGGTTATGAAGAGCACAACCAATTGACAGGTGCTTTACCTGGCAGAGGTGGAAGCCAGAGGCAAATATCCTCAAATAGGAGATATTCTACATCATTCAAGTTGTTTTTCAGACTGCCTTCTAAGACCTTTAGGAAAGGTAAACACAGCAGCTCTTTCAACTGTGCTGAAAGCATCTGACTAGGTTTTTACATGTGAATATGAGTGAAAGAACACTTTGTCTCCCAACCTTCTACCCTTGCCAACCTTTCTGTGAGAAGTAGGCAGCTTTCAGGATTGAAGTTCATTAATTAGACAGGTAGAGTAGCTTGGGTAAACTTGCCCCAATCCTGACTTCTGTTCATAAGAGCACAAGGTTCAGAAGTTCAACGTTATGTCTTGCTGGAGCTTCTTCTGTTACATTCTCTTTTATGAGCATTATGTTTACCTACTGAAAAGAAAGCAATGGCAAATAAGAGAGAAAAATGAAAAGGAAATTTGACCTTTTCAAAGCTGGAGATGTACAACACATGCTCAGAGCTTTTGAAGGTTATAGGCATTGCTTTCAATAAAGCTGTAGGACATAATTTAAGCTTTCTTCATTGCATCACACAAGTTCTCTATGCTGGCAAGCTGAATTCCTCTTTACCCGAGGCATTTGAGGCACGTTGTTGTAACTGCAAAACTCAGAAGTATGAGTACAAAAAGTATGTCCTATAATTGTAATTGCTTTTATGTTGGATTTTCAAAATACCATTTATCACCAGTGAACTTGACAGCCTGTCATTTTTATTTGAAGAAGTATTTTTACATTTAAGTAATCATTACAATCACTGAAACCATAATAACTTAAAAGCAGCCATATTTCCTTGAGAAAGTTGCCTAGAAACTACAATTTTGATGCTTCAGACTCAGAGAAGTAGTTGAAATAAAATGTCTAGGTTCTTGAGTCCTTAGTATTTATACCCTTGGGGAGAAATCTGGAATCGTCTGTCAACTGGCCAGTGAAAAGTAGTGCTTAAGAATGACAGTCAAAAAATCCAATGCAGGGAAAGGTATATGAAGACACTTGCGTCCAGCGGGTATCTGGAGATCAATGCTCTTTCTTGAAAAGATGCACTACTATAATTTCTGCACGATGATTGAATGAGGTTTACTGCTGTCTTCTGAGTAATGACCAGAAAGGACAGTGAAGAAGATGTCATCACATGTTATTCTTTAATGACCAGGGTCTGGGAAACCTGTCGTAATCCTTATTCTTGTTGAAGGGGTTGACATTTTCTGCTTGCAGCTTCTAAAAAGCATCCTAGCATTCTGCAAAAATGATGTGAAAGTATTCATTGCACAGGAGAGGAAAAAATATTGGGCCAGATAGACGGCAAGACAGAGCAGGAAGCAGCATGACTCTGAAGGCTAATGGCAACGGCACTCCCTAATAGAGGGAGTCCCGGCTCCTGTCTCAAGGCTTTCTGTTTTAGCTGTAGAAAGTGGATCGCAGAAAAATATCACATAGCTTTGTAGGTTAGCAGATGGATATTATCTATCTCTTATAATGTGTGTAATACTTTCAAATATATTTCCTTGATTGGTTTCGAAGTATTTCACCCCTTATCGTTAATCCTCAGACCCTCAGCAAATTTGAGCATTTCCACTCATTTGAAGTATATTGCAAAACTCCCATTGTCTTGTAGCTCAGGATGGGTTCCTGGTTCAAATGATGTGATCCTCTGTCTGAAAAGGCATAAGAAAGCAGGCAAAGAACAACTTTGCAGCTTACTTTGATGGTACTGTGTCATGTTTAATCAGTGAAGATTGAACCAGTCACCTTGAGATTCTGAGAGCATTGTTCAATACCATTTAAAACATTGATTTTCTGTAACTATGAATTCTCTCAAGTAGTCATTAGACAGGAAGCAAGTTACCTGGGGGTTTTTTAATACAGAAAATGTTAGAAAGATAGAAATCTAGCCTGGAGGAGGCAAGCTGGAAACTGAGGAGCAGTTTGTCAGACCTGAAGCAAAGGTATATCTCGCAGGACTGGCAGGGGTGATGGTATTCAATTGATTCTCAGAAAGAGCTGGAACTTTTTGACCTTACCTCACCTGACAACAATACTTTTTAGATGACTAAAAATGGACAGAAAGTAGTAAAAAACAAAAAACCAACAAACCACCCAAAAAAAGTTCTTGCTAGATGTGAAGAAGAGCTAAGCCTTGGATCTCTTTTTCAGAGCTAACATTAGATGTGAATGTTTACTGCCAACAGATGTTTCAGTGTTAAGGCAATTACTTGAAAACATTGCCCAAGACTATGTGAACCTTTACTTCAGCAAAAAGTTATTTTCCATAATCTCTCTTGGTGCTTGAAAATGTTGAGCTAAAAAAAGAACGGTTATTACAGGTGTTTACTGTTGTCGCTTAGCCTATTGGTTAGAATGATAGAGAAGTACAAGTAGCAACATTGTCAGATGATGTTTAAATTACAACAGAGATATAGGAAAGCAAACATACATGCAAAAATATCAGCAATAAGGGGAAAAAAAACCCCCATATATATTTCTCTTCTCTAATATAACTTGTATTAGCTGTCTGCTTCTGACAAACACTATTTACCTAAATTATGGCAGTACCAGAACTTGCTGGAATCCTGCTAATCTAAGAAAAGCCCCTAAATAAAATTGTCTACTGCTATAATTAGAAGTAACTTATAGGGATATCTGTGTACATATATCTAAGCTATTGGGATTTTATATTGATCTCATCACTGTGGTATGAGTGTGGTCTGAATTTGGTATTCCAAAGTACAGCACCATTGACAGAAACTATTGGTTAGTAGGCTATCTCGTATTATGGAAGAAATAATGGAAGTTACTAAAATAGTACATTTCTGCAAAATCAAGGGATTGCTTTGAGGAATACATTTGGATGCACTTAAGCTTTCTATTTTATGCCAAAGATGACCAGTTTTGAAACTTATTTTACAATAGTTTTAGTCATCAAAAAAGTAAACAGTTTGAAATGTAACAGTTTTTTGTTTCTATTTGCCCTAGCTGGCTATAAAAATATGATACTGTATGGACATTTCAGTTGGAGTGGAAGAACAGTTTTGGTGGATAACTTGTTATTTTGTGAGTATCCCAGCAGGAATTGCCTAAGCAGAATAAACATAAACTGAATACTAATAAATTCAAACATTTCTTTGTCTCTGCAATCATCACTAAAATATTTCATATTATTTCAATATTGAAATATGGAACCAGTTAATCAGTGTTTCTTACATAAAATTTGTCATTAATTTTCTTTGCTGTCCTGCTTACTTTACTGTAAAATCTACAGACCTTAGTGAAGATTGTGCATCATAATTGATTTCTGGATTGTTACAAATGACGTAAATTTACCCCAACCAATTAATTTGTTAAAGCTTTTATTTCCCTTATCCAACAGGGTTCTCATGGCTTTACATTTGTCTTTGAGAAGGTGCTTTTCTGCAGCATCTTTTGTTTTAGTGTGACAGAACATATTTGAAGGAAATAATCTGCAATTAAATTGATGTATTGAAAAGTAATATAGTTAATTTTGAAAACTTTGATAATACAAGAAGGTTTTTTGAGGTATACTTAGATATGACACTGGACAAGCGAGTGAAGATACTGTCTAATGGCCTCTGGTTAAGAAACTTGAAAATTAGCTTTGTAAAAGCTAATGGTTATGCAGGGTCTTTGCTTATCGTGTGTAGTGATTCCTCTGGCACTAGTAGGAGAAGATATTTCTTTATTTCAACATCACTTTATCTGACAATGACCATCTCTCTGTACCTGCCTGAGAACATACTAGAAAACTATTTGTGAGCAAATATAACTGACCTCAGCAGGGACTAATTGCTTCATTAAGACAAAAATCAAGGGAGTACAAAAAAAGAGGGCTAAAGAGTGTTGCAATTAAAATCGACAGCTTTTTAAGTGTTAAAAAAAATTCTATTAGAGTCTGATGGGAAATCTGGCAGTGGAAAAAAGGTTTAAGTTGAAAAATGGAAATACTCTATTTAGAAAATATTAGAATGAAAGGCATTGTAAGTTCTTTTCATCAAAATGAACAGCTTGGTGACAGTTGCATGATTTCATATAAACATTTCAGTTTTGTCATAGCCTTAGCTTAAAAAGACACATTATGAGAAAATTGCACTTCACTATAAGAAGTCCATCTGATTTATTTTCCCCCTTGTCACAATAGGCCTTTTGCTCTTATTTGCTTTGGAGAGGGATCAAATTTTTTCTCTTTCTCTTTTTACCTACTCTGATATATCTCATATTACTTGCTGTTTTAGAGGTTGCTTTGCTGGAATATCAAGTCGATACCTCATTTTAACTAGCTGGGAATGAAAGGACAGTCATTTTTCACTTGTAAATGTATCTTGGAGAGCATATGATTAATCTATCATTAACTTTTGATCAGCAGCTCTTAGAGATATGTATCTGCAGAAAACCCAGAAGAGGCCCCACAAATCTCTCCATGAAACACATTTGTCTTTTCTTCTGGAATGCTTTTAAGGCCACCATAAAACATGTCTCCTTATTTTGAATAATGTTCATGGAACACTGATGAAGTTTAAGTGATCAAATCCATGTGTCTGGGATCTGGCTCAGTGCTTACTGTCTTGTGGTTAGCCCCCCAGTATGCATGTATCCATAAATAATAATTAATAATACATATCCCCTCCTCCACAAAATAAAACTTAATCTAACATAACAAACATATTTACCATGTATGATTCAAAAGATATTTGTATATTAACAAAAATCAGAATGCCATCAGTTATTAATACTTTTTAATATTTAATATGAAATGAAATATTCATTTGAAACTGGATATATGCACACAAGGTGAGCTTTCTGTATTTTTGAACTCCTGTGTTATTCCTAGCTATTTTTTCAAATCAACGACTATGCTTGTGTACATGTAAAATCTGTGGCCCATATCATACTGCCTTTCAATTCACACATTGTTTTTGTACCTTGACACTTCACTGAATAATTCCAGTCTAGTCATCAGTGTTGCCTGTAGTAAGTCCAGGTGCCCAGTCTCCAGGCAGCATTGCTTGGATGGGAGGTGGATGCTAGGGAGAATGTTTGAATCATGTAACGCTTCAACCCTTCCTTCCCAACAGCAGTCTACTTTTTGTTTCTGTTTGTTTCATAAAACTGGTCAAATGTTTCTTTTGGGTGTAGCGTTCCAGTGGGAATAGCAGAATTTAATATTAGGCCTGTCCTCAGTTTTTTCCTCTTTTTAACTGTCTCTCTGCTCATTTGTAAGTGCATTCCCCTGCAGGATTGTGGCTATTTTGGTTCTTATTAGACCCTTTTGTACTTCTTTGGAATTGTAGGTGTCTCTCTCACTGTCAGTAGCTTGGTTCTATGTGAAAGGCTGTGTAACTATAAATTAGAAATAGCAGTAGTTAATTTTTAACTGTTTAAGTCGTCTTTGCTTTCTGCCATTCTTCCTATTGCTAAGTAGTAATTAGGCAGCAGTACTTAGTAGGCACTTATCTTTTAATGGTCATTAGGAACACTCGTGCATGAAGGTACATTTTATAGTTAGTAAGGAGCGAGGGCTGGACTTTAATCATATTAAATAATTCTTCTGGTTCAGGATTTCTGTAGAAATAAGCACACTCATTTTCAGAGTAAACCTATTTATCTTAAGGACAGGTGGCAAAATCTGGCCTAGATGTGAAGTGATGCTGGTACTTCTCGGAGATGCAAAGTTTTACCCAGAAACATGTAATATTAACTAGATGTACAATTATTTCTTATATTAAAGTAAAAAATGCACATTGACCTCGGTTCTGTTAAAATGCAGAAGTGCTAGTGATACCATTAGCATATTGATATGTCATCAGCTGTTCAACAGTTTCAAGTACAATGTAATCAATTCTACCTAAGACTGTTTCTAAAAATGTGCATTTAGCACTCTTGTATATCTGTGGTAGATGTTATAGGAGAGTCACAGAGCTTTATGACTGTACTTAATAATTCTTAACTGCCAATTGTTTCATTTTTTTATTATTATTTTAAACTGTTGCAAACAATGCTATTGAATTGTCAAGCTACATCTACCATACCATGAGTCATTGAAAAAGCAAAGAGAATTAGTTTGTCTGGGCTTTATTTCCTACCACATTTATAACTCCATTTCCAAGCAGCCTCTAAAATGTTCTGTGAAATTAACGGATTTGTAGCTTACGTTCATGTTTTGCGAAAGACATAGCTGAACAATCAATAGATACCAAACGATAGACATTGAAACCTAGTCTTAGAATATCCAAATATGAGGTTGTACCCTTGAGTTCACCCAGAACTATTGACAAGGAAAAAGTAGTACCAGGACTCTGGCCTGGAAGGTGAGGTTACTGGAATGTATTTCATTATTTGGCTGGTGATATGAAAGAACTATAAACCAGTCCATTTGTTTACTGATACTCTTTTAGCCATCTTTGAAGCCTGGTCTGCATTATAAATAGTCGTTGGTGCAGCTACCTCTGTATACTGTGCTGGCAAGGTATTCCTGGTATGACAGCAGCTAATACAAGTTAAAACAACGCTTAGACAAGCAGGACTCATTCCACTGCCCTGCTTAGTTTCCCTTCCCACAAGGCACAGTAAGTCGTGCTAGCAAGAACGCAGCATTTGCCATTATGACTATCTACACGAAGAGCACGGCTACTTTGGTCACAAATCACACTTCATTACACAGCTCTGCCAGAAGAACTTTTTAGTGTAGAACTTGCCTCAGGCACAATGTCTCCCATAGCTATTTCTGGGCTGGTACGGTTTATATAGCATCTTTTGTTCAAGGCTGTGCCTAAAACCACAATGCAGCCCTGGCTTCTAAACAAGCGAACACCTTTTTTCTTTTTTGTAACATTTCCATTTTCAGCTCTGACATTAGTACATTTTGTGGCTTCTAGGAATTAATATTTAAGTCGTAATGTTGTTAATAGATCAGCCTTTACTTTACCTGTGTTGCTAGAAGCAATTAATAATACCTTACTGATTCACCATGAATAGCATAAAATATTGATATAAGAGCAGAAAGACTATTTATACTCCCTGAATTATATACCCTCATTCTACTTGTCCATAACAGACAACTTTAGTAAGACTTTTGGAGGAGAGTTATGTTGGCTTCTCATATATTCTCAGCCATACCTACTAAAATATTTGTTTTTAATCTGGAGTGTTGTATCATTAGCTATTCCACATATTTTAGTCAAAGACAATACACTGGGTTCGCCAAGGAGCAAATGGGTAAAATTTTTTTACCTATGTTCTATAGCGGGTCATACCAGATGATCTTAACATGCCTGTTGTCCTTAAAATCTACAAGTAGACAGTGAAGCAGGGCAACTGGCAGACTTTCAGCTCAGTGACCAAGCTGAAAATTCTGCGGGAGAAATGGATGTCAGTCTATTTTGAACATAAATTGTTTTGGGGAATTTGTCAAACACTATAAATTTGGAGATGACTGTAAGTAAAATGCATTTTTTGATAGGATAATGCCTGTTTCTGTCAAAGCTTTGCAGGTAAAGACTAAGTGAGAATGAGAGAAATGTGGGGTACCCATTCTACTACCACTGCTATTGAATAATATATACCCATTTGACAAGCAGTGCTCACAGATCATCTTGCAGAAGAGAATATGATTATGATATGAACATTACTTGGGAGAGGAGGAGACAGATGACGCCATCATTCTGAATATGTTATGAGAGAGGGCAAAGGGAAAGGATTACATCCTGAAGGTTTGTCTCTAGTGTTCCATGGCAATGAGAAAAATGCAGAGTTCCTTGTGATTCCAGGTTTTAAAATCCCTAAATGTCTACACTTCTGTTCCACAAGCATTTGGCACAAATTTTCTGTTTTCTTCAAAGCTCCTTTGTAAATATATTTACGATGAAAACCTTTTCATATGTATATGTACTTTTTTTCCCCTATCCCCTGTTTAAATTACAACTGGAGACCTGAGGTCAAAACCCAAAGTTGTTCTGTACTAAGATTGTTTTAGATATGTGTCTTCAGTTTTACATCTAGAGCCCAATTAAAAGTGGGGAATCGGGAAGAAGCACTGAAGTCATAAAGAGAAAACCAGGCACTGTTAAAACTCTTCATTATTGCAATGTCTGTTTGCTAAAATACTGAGGTATAACTATACCTCAAAAACGTTAGTGGACAGATGCCACATTCAGACATTTTATTATGGTCCTCACAATATTACTATATTACCATATTACTAAACTAATTCAAATAAATATATCCAAAGGAATAAGAAACAGGACTATACAGCCTCTGTGCACTTTATTACCTTGCCAGAAGATGAAGTCAGTCTTACATAAGACCTCTGAAAAGCCAACAGTATATTTTGTAGTATATTGCAAATTTTCGTAATCTCAATAGCAGGGGTCTGTGAGAAAGGACAGTCTGGCGAGTATGGAACTAGCCTACGGCTCGCAATTGCCACTTCTGCATCTTTTCTCAGAAACAATTTTGCATGTGAAATTGGAAAGTGACTTATTCTCATTGTACCTCAGTCCTGTATACGTGGAACGGGGCTAATAGAGTTTTTGTGTCTCACAGTGAAGATAAATTATAAATGATTGTGAGGTGCTCGGCTTCTGCAGTAAATGTGTGTGAAGTGTAAAATATAACCAGGCAGGGATAGCTAATGTTACTTTAATAATATCAAACCAGGAATCTTCACTATCAAAGCAGGCTGAAGCTGCATATAATAATTGTACTGATGTATCACTGATTGCTGTTGTTTCAATTATCTAGTGGTTTACATTGCCAACACATTTACATTAGTTTTATTTTACCAGAAAAACAGTTACACTGAATTATGGCAGGCTGGGTTGCTCATAATTTTTGTAAACATTAAAGAAAAGTTTTGCTGCTTTTTTGAGCTTAAGGACAATGGAAAAGAACACCACTTTTTATATATATATATATATATATATATATATAAATATATATATATATATATATAAAAAAAAATTGTGACATTTTAAGCAATAGAGAAAGGTTTCTCAATAAAACCTTTCTAAGGAGCTCCAGGGATCCAGGAATTACATGTTATCTTATTGAATGGTGCAGGTCCTACATACATTGCTCAAGATAGAATTTCCTTCCTCTACCTCCCCCTGGAGCAGATGGTTTCAGTGTTTTCTTTCTTTGTTTTCTTGTGGATTTATTATTATTATTTCACTCAGCTGCCAAGGCTTTGGTTGTGTGAAGATTGGAATTTGCCTTTTTTTTTAATCAGGCTTTTTTTTTTTTTTTTTAATTTAAAAGGTAAGAACATACCAAACTAAATGTGACCTCAGAAAAATACTCTCTTTTTTTTATATATAAAATTATGGAGTTTATTCTCCTATGATTTCTACAAACCAAAAATTGCGTGCTAGCATGACTTGCTCTCAGCATCTATGGAGTTAAATCATGAAACCAAGCAGAAATGGAAGGAGGGCGTGCAGAAGAAACTGCGAAAGTGTAAATGGCAGATGGAAGCTCAATTCCCTTGGAAAGCGATTTCCATATCTCACCCAATATCTTTTATTTTTTAGTACCATGTTTGATAGAGTCAATAGGAAACAGCCATGTGAAAAACAAAAATACATTGGGAGTGAAAGGTGGCACGAGTAGGACTGTGAGGCCCATAGGTACGGTATTCATATTCTTTGAAGTTAAAGCTCTGTTTTTCTGCTGTCAGTGTGGCAAATCCACTGTTCGCTCTGCAGTGGCGTATGCATCAGCGTCTGAGGAGTGTGTCAGATGTTTTGGATGACAGGTCCTGCGGTCTCCAGCAGGCAGCTTGGCTGTTTTTGAAATCTGAAGAATGGTACTTGGGATCCCCTTTTATTTATAATTTATTTAATCGGAAGAAAGTTCAGTGCAATGACGTTTAGCACCCATTGTAAACATTTGTGTGAAAAACAAGACCCGGTGTTAGACAAGTTGCTGGACTGTGACATCCGTTTGGTGTTTTGCTTCTGACACGTGGAATACTTAGACTACTATGAAATTCTGTATAAAATATTATATATGATACATGAGTCAAGTATCAGAGGACACTTGGTGGTTATAAACCCCAGTAAATCAATTCACCTTGTCACCCCTTTTGGGCAGAAATGCAGGAAGTGATATTTAAGTAGATTTTAAAATAGCAGCAGTATTTTTCTTCATATTATTGCCTTACACTCTGTGTCAGATACGATAAAGAGAGAAACAAGTTGTCTGTTTGTGAATGTGGCAATATCTTTGAACAAATCCAGATAGCTTCCAAGCTGACATGTAAGATAGACAAGTGTCAAAACCTAATACACATTAGACTAGCAGGAAAACGTCATATTCTGCTCATTTCCACATCACAGTTTTTACTATACGCTTAGTTATTAGGAAAGCATCAGGTATATTTGAGGGTTTTGACAGAAAAGTTTAGAACAGATGGATGGATTAAATTTGTCAAGTGAAATACTCCCATTTTAATTTGCTGCTATTCAGCCTATGAGAAGGGCAAGGTGAATTTATTTTGCTTTTTCTATGAGGAAGAAAATTAAAGGCTAAGACAAAGGTTATTTAATTAGCTGCATAATTCTTAGTAATAAAACAATCAAATGCTAAACAAGATAGCACAAGAAGGTCCTGTGTCTTGAGAATAATCCAAATGAAAAATTCACATTTTTTTAAGTTTTAAAAATATATAACAACATCTACTGAAAGTAACATAGTTACTTTACTTTATAGCCTAGTTACAAATATCACAGTATTGCCTTTCTAAAACAAATAAAAATGCTTATAGAAGAAGAATAATATTTATAATCACCAAAAAGTGTGCATTTCAACTCGGGAATACCCTTATTGGTGTTTAGTATTTGGTTTTTCCAGATAAGCCATAGAAACTGTTACATCACATTTCCACAAACCTTGCTACATTCTATGATGGTCTCAAACTTTCAGCTGACTTTAGTTAATATTGGAGTATGTCCCAAAGCAAAAAAATAATTCTTGAAACCCTGAGAATAATTTTGTAACAAAATTCTGCTGTTCTCTTTTGGTATTTGAGAGACAGGTTTGTAATGAAACATGCAAATGACTCAAATGTATTGTGCTTTTTTTTTTTTGCAATTTTTATGGAAAATGTTTCTCTCTTCCATATACCACCTGGAAATAATTACTAAGCTTTCAGTGAAAAATATGAGTGTCTTCAATCAAATTAATTTTTTCCTAAAAATGATGATAGATTTTCACGCTGATATGATAGCAATTTTACACTCGGTTTCCAAACAGACATTTTCCCAAATTAATGTGTTTTGTAGCATTCAATTGTGTTCTGTGATTGTTTAAAACAACTTGTTAAAATCACACAGAACAATGGTAACACATTGTAAACTTATTTGCAAAACAGAGTATGTTTTGCATTTTATAGAATTGCACACATGAAGCTTTTAAAAAAGACTGTCTTAGTTTTGATTGTGAAATGTGTTTTTCATAGGTACTCACTTATGTAACCTGTATAATGTAAAATGGATTTCACAAGTAAAAAGAAATAAATCAGAGACTAGCTCAGAATTTTATTAATTCATATAGAGTTTGAATAGTGTTTGTCTGATAAATCCTCAGCTGTAGATTGAATGTTTGTTTCTTTATGGATTACGATTTAGTTTAGATAGTCATACAATTTAAATTAAATTTCATGATGCAGTCATCTGTATTCACAAAGAAGAAGGTCTGCAAGTCAGACTGAGAACATCAGGCCACAGTATTTTGTGCTAGGACTGACAAAGAAACCACTTAACACAGCCACTCTTGCAAAACACATTCAGAGGGTACATTCACAGATTCCCCCAAGGTTATCTCTGTTTACAGGCATCAGAGAACAATGCAGCCTTTAAAAAAAAAAAAAAAAAAAAAAAAAAAAATCTATGATTACTTTTATTGCAAAATTAAAGATGATGAATTTGAAAGGAAAGAATTAAGCGTGTTATATGCTATGACAAATCCTTTCATTTCCCTTTACCCATTAGGAGGATACATAGAAGTAGTCAGTTAAATTAAAGCCTAATAAAAGTCATAAAATACTGAACTTTTGTGTGACTTATTGAAAACCTTTCATCGAGGAAAACATCATAACCATATATGTAAAATAGGTCTCAGAAAGCAAATAGGTACATTACGTGATTATTTGTGAAATAAAAGCATATGTGAAGCCCTCTTATCCCTTTTTTCCTATGGATTTGAATGTTATTTAGCCTTGTATCCTGTAGTCTTCCATAATCTATCTTTACCACTCTTTTTGTGCTGCCATTGTGCTCCTTATAGATGCATCTACATTTTGACTGTACGGGAACTATAGATGACCTTTGATTTCAAGAATAGCTATATCTATATGAAGGGCATAAAGACAAACTGGGCCAGTTTTGGAATGATATTGAATGGAGCATTGCTCGGGAACAAGGCTTGCCATGGTATTACTGTGAAGGTTATGCTGTCCTTAATCTTCAATATATGAACAGGAGAATTTGAAGGCATTAAGGAATTCCTGCTGCCACTGCTACGAATGTGTCTGGATTAAGGATAGTTGGAGGTAGCAGGCCTACGCCTCTGTGCTTTTAACCACCCAAACCTGTTGCCGTACACCCTAGTGAGCTGTAACTGCAGGGTGAACAACCAGTTAGAAATTTGTTTGAACTGATCAAGAATTAAGGGGAAAAAAGTGTGAGGAAAATGGAAAATAATTGGAGTTTTTTGTGGAAATGTATCTGTTTGAAGGAACTCTTGCCAGCGCCTCATTTGTGATCAAAGCGTGAAATGGATGGGAGTCCCTGTGAGACCCAGAGATGGAGACCCAGAGTAGAGAAGCTGGTGCTCCAGGCTGTGGCCACATCAGAGGAGCAAGGTCAATCATTAGGCAGTCACTGAGTTGTCCCCAAAGAGCCGCTTCAACTTTCTACTGAGTGAGAGAGACCAACTCTATTAGTGAAGGCAAAGTCTGGAGGACGAGACAACTTCTAGTCCTCGCTTCAAATAAAACAGAGCAGAGATTTAAGTCCAGACATTGCAGATGAATGCTCTCACTACCAAGCCTTCTGGCTGTTTATGAAGAACTTCTGCTTCCCTGTTTCTGCAATAAACAATCTTGGTTTCATTCTGACAAAATCTAAAAACTTAAAGTTTATTCCTATAATGGAATTCTTGTTTTGCAGCCAAAATATATTGCATTTAATAAGATTATCCAATTTCGAAAGCGGACATGATACGTTTATACTCATTTCTGATACAACTCCACTGATATCAGAGGACTAATATTTGATATGAGTGCGTTGCAGCAATGTATATCTTTTCAATCCAAAATGACAGTCTATACCAACTTCTCTCTTTGGATTTTTCATTGCTTGTTTTTTAGCGCTGGAGGAGATAAGCACACTGCTCATCCCTGCAGAGAAAGACCCGTTTTAGAACAAAACTGGAGCATGCATATAAGTGCCCCTCATGTGGAGCAATTGCATTCAGTCCTCAAAACCACATCAAAACAGTTGAAATAAATTATCTCCAGCACATATTACGTGGGCATTTCCACACTCTTCAGACCCAGTTCTGTTTTATTGCAGTACTTGCTCAAGTAGGTATATCCTGAATTGACTAAATTTCTGTCAGCTCCCACTGTAGTGGAAGTTGAAACATACAAAACTTTTTGAAGTTATGGTAAGTGCATTTTGAAGTACTGGGAAGGATATAGGCAGTTATAACGATGGTATTGTTACATAAGAAAATGGTTATACAGAACAGAAATCACCCTCCAAAATTTGAAATATGAAGTTTTAGCTGGACAAGGTCAGTATTATTTGTGACGCATTGCAGTTCACTGCAAGACTGTGTTGCAAGATTGGATAATGGTATGTGCTACAAGTGTAATTGATAAATACAAACTTCATGTGTTTGTTAGGCATGCATTGAATCTAGTTCTGCACATACTGCTAGATTTAAGTGTTAATAGGAAGAGAGGCATTCTTCAATGTCAGAAAATCATCAGTGGAGGGGTTCACTTGGAGAACCTCTAAGATGAAGTAGTTTTTGTCCTTTTCTGTTCGTCAGTTTTTACATTTTTTATTTTTACATTGTAATTCAGTATTACCTGTCAGATGAAATGCTCAGAAATAAACTGTTGTTTAAAAGTGAAAAATCAAAATGTCCTAATAGTGATATGTTTCCATTTTTAAAAAAATTATGCCAATTAGCAATTTGTGATAGAAAATTGCTCTTTTCTTCATGGGGGTATATCTGTCTAATATCTCAGCTCTTGCTTAGATTTGACTCACTCTTCACTGGTGCACTGTCAACTAAAAGTGTGTGTAATGCTCTTCTCTATATTATTATGGGATTTTCCTTCTGTTATATTGTGTGGAAGAGTTTTTGAGGATCTTGTACCCTGTGCAAGGTACCTGGAAGGTACCCCAGCCTGAATACAAAATTGGTGTTCAGTGTACCTGATACTGATAGATATAAGAGGAGATAAAAGGTTTCAACCAAATGACTGCAGATTGTGCCTAGCCTAGGTGCTGGAGACACAAAAGAAGGTGCAAATCCAAATAAATTTTTTGCCTACTTCTGTCAGCCACTTCTGTAATCCCTGTAATATAGAGCAGATAGAAGGAAGATTGGAAGCATAAATTGGTAAGTGGCAGCTTTTTAACCATGATGTACTGTAAACCAAGCAGGCGTTAGTTCTTGGGACTGGTTTGCAATTGATTTCCTCTCTGACTAAAAGCTATTTTCTATTTTAATACGTTTTTCCATTACTGACTGCTCCATTTTATTTTTCACAGAACTTCCAGAAAAGAACATTATTTTTTTCAAATGAGGAATAGAACAAGTTCTTAAGGCATCTCAGAAAATGTCACTGGCAGGAAATGGACAGGTGAAACCCAGCCTGTGATCGTAGCATTCAGTGAGTTTGTGTTTAAATTCCCTCCTTTCCATAAGATGTTGGATCTTGTAGTGTGCTCTCAGACAGATCAACTTGGGAGTCAGGATGGACTGGGGAAGTCTGGCTGGTCTCTTTGTATGTTGCAGACAACAGGAAAATGAAGAGCTATGGTATACCATGCAACACAATATAAATACATGGAGTGAAAGTGTTGAAAGAAGGCAGCTATTTAGATTATGATGTTATACTTTTAGGACAAGATTAATCAAAGAATGTGTATCATATAGACATAGTGTTGATTATACTGTCAGAAAAAACACTTTTTAGGAAAGGACCTGCTATTTCTATCTTTTTTTTTCCTTCCTCCCCTCCCCATTTATGAGTAGGCTACGGCACCATAAGTCACCAGATCCTTAATGACTGTTTATGAATTTTACTGGAATTAGAGACTGGATTCTTCTTACTGCACTTTGAATACTGATAGCCAGTTACCCTTTCTAGTACTCTGTCCTATCTAAGTTATCAGTCCTTGCCTGTTTTGAAGAACTTGTTTAACGCATTTGTGAGAACACCATGAAAAAGAGCATTGATACTTTTACACTGTGTTTCTTCCTCAAAGAAAGTTTCAGGAGAAAACTTAAAAATACTGGGTAGCAGAAAAAAAATCTTGGGGACTGGTAGGATCTACCTGTAAATTTAAATTTTCAAAGTGTTGCCCTGATATATTTGTTTCTTACCTTTGACTTTTCACCTTGAGAGATGATACTAAAGTCTTGCGAGCCTTCTAACGAAATTCTGGTGAAGTAGGTCAGAAATCTTTTCCAAAGTATCTATTCTTGTGAAAATCTAGTGCTCTTTAGATCTTATTTGTAGTTCTAGTTTCATTCATCAATGTTGTGCATGGTTTTATATTGATTTCATACTTTAGAACACTTGTGGCTCTGTTTCAGATCTGTTTTGAAAAGGACAAGGCTAAAATGTAACTGGATACCCTTCCTGTGCTTCCATTTCAGAAAGAAAGAACTTGGACAAATAGAGGACTCCAATCTACTGCAATCTAAATTGTGTGAGTAGCTGCTTTTTTATGCAACGTTTCAGCTCCCTCAGAATCAGAAACAGAAGAGATTAAATCATGAGCTGCTTGTATTCTTAATGACACCACATGTATGTGGCTTGCCAAAGATCACCTGAGATGGAGGATTGTTCACAGGATTTCAAAAAGGTAATTCCAGATTGATTCCCATCCCATTACTGCAGGGTGAGGTTAAAAAAAAAAAAGAGAGAGAGAGAGAAAGAGAGAGAGATTTGACCATTAACCTTTCCATCTTTGGCTGAAAATTTCAAGGAAATTAAGTTAATGTTTCTGACTTGATCATCACTTCTAAATAGTCCAGTATTTTTGAACAATTATATACCAGTTTTTAAAGTCAAGAAAATCTGTTCCTTACTGAATTTTGATGGGGTTTTTTTGCTTAGTTTCTAAATTAGAGGTACTAGTTTAGATTTCAATCACATTTTGGTATCGATTCTTTTTAACGAAGAATGAAGACTTACTGCAAAAACCTCAGGAGGGCAAAAGATTACTTGTCTACTGCAACTGTGCCAGTGTGTAATGTAGTATTTTTTTAATGTCAAAATGAAAAGTGATAATCCCTTCCAGAGATTCCTTAATCTGCTTGAGAGGTGGGGGTTCCCCTTTAGAATTCTCTGAAACTTACAACTATTTTGGAGCACTGGGTTTGAACCTGTATTAAACACTTGTCACGCCAGCAGTGGTTTGCCAAAGGACGTTGTTTCATTTCAGTTACAGCAGGGTTCACAGAAATGTTAAGTTAGAATGATCCTGAAAAAGTTATTTAGTCTATCAGAGCCAGAGGATAGAAGGATCAATTATATCTAAATAATTTCTGACAGATATAACTACATTGTTTTGCAAATATATCAACTGAAATGTCACAGGGTGGTGGGTTTTTGTTTTTTTTTCCCTGGGTAACTTATTCCAAGGTTTACCCCTCCTCAAAATTAGCAAAGTTTCCCTAAAACCTGACCCTGGTGCAAATAAAGCTGATTATATATAGTCTTAACAAGGTAGATATACGGTACAATTGGTCACAGACCTCTTACTGGTAGCATTTTAAATACTGGAAGATTGTTATTATGCTTTTATGTTCTTGCCCCAAAAGCCTGGAGTTCTTTCAACATTTTCATGGTGGTTATAGCTTAAACTTTTCCAGTTGTCTGCTTGTCCCTCTTAAACTTTCGTTAAGTGGACCCAGTTTGGTGATATTGAGGGTTTCTCTAAGAATAAGGTTAAAAGTTTATCTAACGATAAACCCATAATAGTGAGTGGATGATAAACAATTTATTTTTGATAAAACATTGTCAAGGTGTGTACAAACTGTTTAATAAATTGTTCTGGTATCTTTCCTCAAATTAATTCTCTCAGTTGGATTGCAGTTTCCTGATACTTCTGTTATGCCCTTTTAATCGATACCATGTTTGACCTTCCCCAGTCTTCTGTAACCGTACTTACTTTCCCCACTTTCCGAGAGAGATCAATCTGCTCTTTAAAAACTCATTTAGCTGCTTCTTTGTAATGAACTTCTCACTTCTTAAGAACTTCTTTATAGTTGATTCTGAATATATTCAGTTACTTTGTTTTATATATCCTGGTAAATTCATCACATAAAATTGTTTGAAATAACATCTGTGTTCAGTTTTGTCCCAAGTATCATTATAGGAAGTTCACAGTAATAGTGTTCTGTTAGAAAAATATTATTCCACTATTTAGCACAGAAGAGTGCAAGGTTTAACATTGCCCCATTACCCAAATCCCAGGCCCCATAATGCTTTTGTCAACCTGCTTATAAAATAGATAGGGCAGTTGCGAACACAGTAGATCAAAGGATTAGATATTTAATCTTTTAGAGGCTTTGCTCCTTAAGATCTACAGTCAAATGATAAAGTCACTTACTTTTGCTTTGAATGGTGAGTTCCTTAATCGTGAATGTCAGATGTAGTTTGGAGAACAGATGAGAACTAACATTTAGGAATAAAATAAGGATATGCTTAATATATGTATGCTTGATTAAGGTAGCTCATGGAAGCAAGGCAGGGGACAGCTTTGCTTCTCTCTGTGATACATGAAGATGAAATTAAAAGTCAATTATATACAGGTCATGAATTACTCATCCAGCAAGGACAAAAACAAAAATAAAAAGCTGTATGCTCTCTTGATATCTGTGCTTTTCTGATAAACTCAGTTTTGTCATTCCTAATTTATACAGATTTAGTGATAAAAGAATGGCTCAAAATACTTAGTGCCTGTTCTAAAGCCTTTACATTTTTGTGTGTGAATGTTGTGTGTGTCTGAACACGAGAGGTGAACATTTTTATTTTTAATGTTCACGTAACAAAGCTGGTCAATTCTTGTATTTTTCATGGTAAAGCATGCTCTTTTGGAATGAGAGGAAAAAACAAGGTGAAAGAAAATAGTTATGAGTGTAGCAATTTACATACCAGAATGCACCTGAGGCCCCTGCTGAAGCATCTGTAGTTGTTGGAATGGGCTGCAATCTTGTCTGGGCGGGAAAGGGCACGAGGCTCTAAGCAGGGTAAGTGCAGTGTGGGGTTTGTTTCCACACTGCCGTATGCCTCGTAGTGGGTGATAATATCGAAGCCTGTGGAAACGATAAATAAATTCCTCATGTCAGGATAATAGGGGTAGAAGGATCTGCAAGTCTCTAGTGAACTGATCCTGTTTATAACTGGGATGCACGTACTCACTTTTTCATTCCTCTTGGGAGATAAAATAACATAAATAAACAATCCTAACCCTATAGCATTCTTGAAACCTAATTTACCCGAGGAAAGAAGCTCTTCTGGTCAGTAAATCTAGATATTCATTAGCATTTAGCTAATGTTAATTTATGAAATTGAAAAAAAAAGTGAAACACAAAAGCAGAGCTTATTTAATGACATCTCTATTGGCGTTGAGTATTTCCAGTCTGCACATGGGCAGATGTTATGAGAGTCTACCAAACCACTGCTGAGAATCAGTTCAGTTCCTGAAAATTTCCATCTCATTAAATTTCTATGTATGGAAAGCAATTTCTTCACTGTAGATAATAATTTTATTAACGCAGCTATTAGCACTACCGACTCTGACAAGGAAACCGGAGTGTTAAAGAGCATTTTCTAAAAATAAGCAAATTTACATATGTTATAATAAACTCATAACTAACCCTTCTGAAACATGAGAAAAAGGACCCCAAATGAAAATAATCAAAATGAAATAAAGAAATAAAAGAGCTAACTAGAAAAAGCCTGAGCACATTAGGATGGCAATAAGATTATGAGGCAACTCTTTATGAACTTCAAAAGTTTAATGAGATTTAGTATAAATAATCTGTAGCTCAATAATATACCCTGTAGGTACATTATTCTTTTTCACCATTATTCTGAATTCCTTATACATTTTTCTCCTGTGTAAATAAAAAAAATATTCAGAATCCAATAAGGCATGATAAATGATGTCTTTAGGTAATCGATCATAAACACTTGATGTGGATAATTCCCAAACGATACATACTGTCAAATATTATTAATACAAACAATTCTGCAAATAATAATGATGAATGTAACCACAGAAATTGGGATATTTCATAAGTAAAGAAAAAGGGTTTCTTTCCCATATAATTCAATCTGATCTGAAGGTAATGATGAAAAGCCACCAAGAATGGAAAATGTGCCTTCTCGGGACCTGATTCAAAGCACATGGAAATGCTTGTTTTTCAGGTGGCCGTGGCTGAGCGCTTTCAAAACCAGAAAAGTGCTCCTGATGAATTTATACTTCCTTCATTTCCATTCAGGAAAACATGGTGGCACAGCATGGCTCTTTCCTTCACATCATGCACGTACTTCATTAGTGACTGAGGTTGCCTTCTCTACAGCACCTTGCTGCTGGGCAGGAGGTGCTTTGCTCTTGAACCTCCCAAGCAAAATGGGCTGCTTTGTTTGTGGTGGGTTGTTTTGGTTTGGGTTTTTTTTTTCCCTTCCCTCCAGAAAACCTTAGGTAAGTGTGGAGCAGTAAAGATTGGTGAGAGCAGATTTCAAGCAGTAGACTGAGTGGTATAGATAATAGATATTGGTAAGCAATGTATACAAGTGGAAAATCTGAGGGGACAAGCTTTCAGAGATAAACGTAGAATAATAAAAGGAAACAGTATGACCCTATTAGTCTCAACACAGGAAGAGCGGGTAAGTCTTGATATGCTGAATAACCTTCATATTTACTTTCTTCCTCCGCCCCTGCCGAGGCTTCAAATGTAGGTCCAGGCAAGCAAGCCAGGCGTTGGCAATACGACCTAGGACTTGCATGCATTTTTGTATTTGTAGAGGAATCCCTTTCAAATGTGTGCCTTTATATTTTCAATGTAATATGGAAGTTTTCTTCTACTTCAAAATTTCTATGTGTACCTGTTTCCTACTCTTGTATGTACTGATCCATAAAAGAAGTGTGGTTAGCAAATGCATTTCCCATTTATTCTCATTTGCTTAACACTTCATAGCAGTGCATTTTAAAGTTATAAAACAATGGTCAAGTATTCTGATTATAGGTGTTGACATTTGTTGTTATTAAAGCTCAAGACCTCCACGAACAAGCAGCATGCACTAGGGACAACAAGAGAGCATAGAAGCTGAAAACAAGTATAACTTGTGTTTTCCAATTCTGACTAAAATGAACAATGCTTTTTCTTTTCCTAAGAAATTCTAGAAATTAAAAGCTAATTGCTCAGAAGGTATTCTTTTCTCATACATGAGAAATATAGTGAAATGACTCTATATGTTTGTTTATACCTATATATACACACACGCACATATGCATACACACACAAACACAGAGACTCCCAAATATATATTCACATGGTGCTAACAACCTAGACTAAATAAAAAGCAAGGAAATACAAAATTCAAGCTGTTTGCTTTGCCTTATCTATTTCCATTATGCATGGTAAATATTGCAGATCATATGGTCTATAAAATCGCATGCTGTTTGGAGACTCCTTCAGAGCTTTGCCACAACAGGGGATTGTAAGGATAGATGCAGTAGCAACTCTGAGTTTTCCAGACTTTTTTTTATTTAGTTGGACTCTTCATGATATCTGAATCTATTTTTTGCACATGGAGCTCCTTTACTTCCCGTGTTTTCTGATTAAAAAAACCTCCTACAAACAACCCCAAAATATGTTGAGGGAGGGCAGCATATGGGGGTTTTTAGGTTTTTCTTTTAGGACGTTTGAGTTTTGAAGGAAATAGAAAGCACCAGTGAATAATAGTGGGTGATTAGATAAAGAGGTTTGATATTGCTCATCGCTGGGAACTGTTGCCAACTCAGCGTCTGGGCCCCAATGTGCACATATGAATTCTCTCAAGTCCCAGGGCAACTCAAACTTTTTCATATTATAGCATTTAGGCTTTAACTGACTATCCAAAATTTTATAAGAGAACTCTCTTGTAAAATGACAAATAACTTTTAAAAAAGCTAAGATATATAAAACTACTCCCTGAAATTCTGTTTGTGTGTGTGTGTGTGTCTGTGCAAAATAGATGGATAGCAATGTGTAAGGTAGGAATAAGAACTTTGTCTTTCGCCTAATGGTTACTTAATACTCCCAAATCAACACAACCAGTTGCCTTCTCTGCCTAAGGTATGAATGTTGTCTGTATGCCTAGAAAAATGTTGGTGTTATCACAGGGGACCTTTTGCAGTAATACAGTTTTCAAATGATTTAAGGGTCAAGTTTTGATTTAAAGCAAGAAGTTATTGTAAAATGTGATGAGTTAATTTAAGGCCAGCATTTATATACAGGAGACTTGTTAAGAAACGCAAGTTCATCTGATGTGTTAAGCATGTTTGCATTAATTTTATTTTTTAAAGAAAGTTCTATTTGATAATGGGACATAGTATTTTTAGGCAGAGTTAATAAGATTATGGTGCAAAAGTAGAAATCTCTGGCTGGTTAATTATCTTATATTATTATTTTAATTGTATGACCTTAAATTCAGATAAGATTAAAATTAGCACTGAGTGTTACAGCAAGATAGAATAGTATATATTTTTGAGATGATTTGTCAATGGGATAAGTCCAGCTGCATCCATAGCAGAGACCATAATACTGTGGGCAATCAGATGAACTCTTCTGGCTGCTGCTTGGGCTTAAATAAAAAATTCTGTCCTCAGCGGGTTATTATTGTCTGCTCTCAGAGGCCGTGTGAGTTCTGGTGATTTTACTGTTTGATCACTCCATGACTCATTTTAAACCTGAGCCAGTTTGCAAACCACCATTGATAGTAAATTTACATTTTTACCTGGGTTCATTGACTCAATCAGGCTAGGCCCTAATGAGATATGAAATTCAACCTGCAGAACTGAGATTCCATCTCTGCAGCAACCAGGTGGGTTCAGCTAATAATTGCATGATATTTTAACTGGTGTTGATGGTTGCTAAATAAACCTGAGGTTTTCGCTTTACATTTTGGCCTCCTGTACATCTGTTTAAAAAGCTAAATTTCACACCTTGTTTACAGCCTGCACCTATGATTTTGGACAGAGAACAGTATCATCTTCAGATGAATGCACGTCAGTCATCAGTAGTCTGTCATGTAAAAAGTTCCCCTCTTCATGCTGATTGTTCATTGCACAATCAGTCATTTTCCATAAAATATAAATATGTAACATATTAATATGCTATGTTCAACAAAAGAGAAAAAGGAATTATTAAAATTATGCCTACATAATTTTAGAAAAATAAGAGATCATCGTCTTATGGAACAGTGAAAATCACAAGAGTTCTCAATATATGTGAATAAGGCTGGCAATCTCAAGAGATTTTTTTTTTAATTAACATCTTATTTTATTTTAATGAATCAATACTAAAGGTTCCTATGATTACGGTTCTTTAATCTTACGGATTACAGGAAAAGGAGACATCTATTTTCTACAGCTGAATTTAGCTTATCATTACTGCACACGTTTTAAAAATTCCTGTGGTTCCCCCTCGATCTATAAAACTTCTTTCTATTGATTATAAAAATATTGAAGAACCTGTACATAAATTAGGAAATAGTTTGATTTTTTCTCTTATGACAACGTTCTCTTTTTTTACTAGTAAAATATCTGCATATTCAATTTTCGTCTGAACTTTCCAGCGTTGCACAGCCAAAATCAACAAAGGGATTTTTCACTGAGTTAGTTTCACAGACTTCAAAAGCATTATGTCAAAGTATGCGTCAAGTCCTTTACAAATAGCTAAGCAGAGAAAGCCTTTATTTCACTGCTGTTTTGAGGCTGAAAGTAATGAGTTCTATTCCTACTGCGCTCTTCACTCCTGATGACTAGATGTTCATAACGCCACTGACTACACACTCGACTACTGTAGTAAGGAGGATTGCCATAGTGCCAGGACGGGAAAAAATTCTGCTAGAATTTGAAACAGTGCAAAGCTGTTTATACTACCTATTACGTATTGTATTCATGTCTCCTTTGCAATAAACTTATGGGGGGTGAGGAATGGCTAGAAAGTACTAGAATTCATTTTTAAGATTTTATCTGGCTGAAGAGCTGAAGTAGATTTCTCTAAACTTTGGTATTTTTGGTATTTCAAACATTTCAGCAAATGCTAAAAATAAGGGATATTTTCCAGCGTGCTACCTATAAGCAAGCCACTAGTACTAGTTTACAGTTCAGATCAGCAGCCTTCATGCACATCTTGGAAAAGCTGTCCTTCGAAGCATCAACAGCTGCTTTCAAAGCAAAGTTAAAAGTCTAGTTCAGAAGAACAGCACTGATTGTTCACTCAAAGTATGAAAAGAAGGGTTTCTCTTTGCAGTAGTTTTCTGCATTTCATCCAACATAGGATTCATTAAGTCTTTTTGTCTGTGACAATAAAAACCTCTATAGTGGTATGAGATTAGAGATAAGTTACCCTAAAGATTAGAAGTCGGTGATGCTGATCGTTGTTGCATCCTCTTAAATATATAATTGCAGCAGATGTAGCTTAAAAGGAAAGTGTGGCAACACGTTTACTGATGGCTTTGCATTAGTAAAATGATGCAGAAGGCTGGAGGCTCAGCTGGCAATCCCAATTCTGGTTCTGGATGGCTGGTAGAGAGGACAAAGTGCTCACTAGGACTGTTATTGTATTTGTTGCCTATGTTCCAGTTTCTGTTAATGCCACTTATGATAAGAGCATCTGCTCAGCCTTTATTAGATTAATAAAAGCCCGTTCTTGCTTTGATGGTGCCACTAGAAACAAAGATCATCTTACCATCTCTTGGAAAGTGACATGAATCACATCACTTGAAGACGTATTACGGTGTACCAGATGTAAAAGACAGCAAAAGAAAGCAGGAGTCAGTTTTCTGAGTTCTGGTCCTATTTTAGAATGGCATCCTATGAAATGAAAGGGAAGCTTCTTGCAAAAGATATACTAAAAAAAAAAAAAAAAAAAGGATGGTGGGTGTTATTAGTATTTGCTGAAAATTTGAGGTCCAGTAAAATACACCGAGCACTGCTATGTGCTCCAGCACAGCTCATAAGTAGAAAGCATTTTGAGTAGTGCTTTGATCTTGAGCAGCATTTGTCCTTACTGGGGAGCAAGAACAGCAACCCTTATCTTGCAGACAATTTTACACATGTAAATTGTGTGAGAAACCTGGGGATATAGATGATGACTTTGAATCGTTATCCTGCTAAGGATACCTTTTAGCAAGTTCCAATCAAACTCTTAAGTTACTTTTCATCTCCTTGGATGAACGGAATCTACTTCAAGGGAAGAAAATAGGTAGATTTTTAAAAAAAACTTTTTTTTTTTAAAAAGGCCAAAATCTTGTGGTCTGCAAGTGGAAATGAATCTAATACAGCATTTTTTTATGTACAACTTCTAGGGAGATTGTTCAAAATTTTACCCAGATATCTGGTGTCCGGACAGTAGAGAACAGCATAGCACACACTGTAAAAATTTGTAAGTGCACACAGATTACACAGCCATGACTAATCATAGTTTATTTGAAGAATAGCCTTAATTATTTTTTCTCTCCCTCATCATTAATATGTTCTAACTGTCCTAGAATAGGGAGGAGAGTGCAGTTCGTTTATCCTGGCTGTTATAGCAATGATGACAGACACTTTCAAAAAGAAGCTGCTTTTCAGTACTAATACTTGGACTTTGCTGGGGTGAACCAAATGAGACATTTAGTGGTTTTGTTCCACCTGGAGCCCCAACTTTAGACTAGCACATCATTTGAAGGTAATGGCGTTTTGTTTATATTTGGCTACGTGTTGTTGCAGGCAAGGCGCAAACCTGGAACTGGGAGCCGGTGTGCCCCGCAATCGTCGACTTGATGTCACTCATTGTTTCAGAAATGCAATTCATATGCCTTGTTTACGTATAAAGACTCATTGGTACTCCATGATGGAAACTACTTCCTTTACATCCAAAAGTAGCTTTTTGCTATTTTGGCTCCTGATTTGATTACATGTTGTACCTGCTCTAAAAACTGGCTCCAGCCGCTGGAGTGTCAGAGTAGGTTGTTGCAGAGAGAAGGAAACAGACGGCGCAATCGATCTTCATGACTCCTGATGCACATGACTACGTTTCTCCCTGCCTAAGTGGCACATACAAGGTGATTAAATAATCAGTGCTATTACCCTGGAGGAATATAAATCCCTGAAGCAGCCACTCAGAACGCCGCGCTCTGGTCTCTGAAGCAGAAGAGGCGAGAGGCAGCGGTGCCTGTTCCAGGTACAAGATGAAACGCAAAATGAATTCTTGGTCCCTGTGTGGGCTAATGTCTTTCAACTTTTTTACTTGTTTGTCTCAATTACTGCTTAATCATAAAATGCTTATTTTTCTTTTGGTATTAAATGAAATTTACATAGCAGTATATGTTAAAATAGGATATTGTATATCCCCTAGTTTAGCAGGGGAAAATATGGATTGACAGTTCCCTTAAAAAAGATGGTTTTATTGGTATGTTTAGCATCATCCTTTAATATTTACCCAGAGCATATTTTAAACTTTTAGACCCTTTTTAAAAATTAATCAGGCAGAACTCCAAATCCAAAACATAAATTGATTTTGAACACACATGGATCAAACTGCTTTTATTAGCAACATACTGGGCAATAAAAGGAAATGCATTTTACGTGTTGCTGTACGTATATAAGTAACGTCTCCTATAATATTATTATTGATTACAAACCATAGACGGTGTTAAACTGACTTCACTGATGTTCATTACCCTGATTGCAAAAAATGCAGCTTACTTGTACGTTCAGATAATATGGAAATCATGGTTATGTCTTCTCAAAAAAAAAAAAAAATCCAGTCAGAGTTTTATTTAAGAAAAAAATTAACCCTTTAATCTTGGTCTCCTAATTGCTCAAAGCTGTATGTTTCATATTGCCAATATGAAAATCTATTTTTAAAAGGAGGGAAAATATTTATTAGGGAATAAACTAACTTAAGAAAAAGATATATAAGATTCATTTATGTCTGTCTATTGTTTTAAAGAGATATAACTTTAAAACTTGAAGTGATTTTAAAGTAATATAACAACGAAGTCATGTAATTGTATTATTTGTGTAGTCTAAACTGCAGCATAAAATTAGCAGCTGAGGGAAGATGGAAACAAAAGTGGGGTTTTCAGCTTACAATGATTTGATTGTCTCAACTGAGCACTTTTAGAAAAAACACGGAATTTAAATTAAAGGTCCTTGGGAATCTGTTATAGCTGTGCCTCAGGGCTGCTGTACAAATAACATATTACCAGAAACTCATATATATTATATGCTATGTTTTTACTTCAGTATGGGCCTCTTAAACTGAACCATAGGTGGTATAAGAAATTTTTTAGTCTTTCTCATAATTCTGCCTACGGGAAATTCTCTTTTGTCATTTAGAGGCCTCTATATCCTTTTGGCGCTTGCTGGTGCGGAGGAAGTAATTGGGCTAAGACCATCCTCCACAGACAAGAAGGTATGAGATAAACTTCCTGAAAATACTTTTGCCAATATAGCAGTTACTTTTAAAAAACAAATCCCCTGCATTTTTCTGCATTGGGACTACTGGTATTTGATAGTCAAACGATTATCATTATAACACACTTTGAACTTTAGAATACTTCTGCTTCCCCCAGGCAGAGAAATCATTCTTTGGCTTTGCGTCCTCATTTTCCTGTGGTATCTATGCAATTTCTTGATTCTTATTTATTTTACAAAGAAATTGATTGCAGAATGTGTAACTAAAAATAGAAGTTTCTGAGAACTCTTCAATCAAAACATTGCGAGAAAGCTGCTACCAAGATAAATCAGTTACTTGTGCTGACTTTCTCCTCTAGATATTTCCCTCTCTCTTGTGGATTAAGATCTGCTACCTATGAAGATAAGTCTCAGTTTGCAATAACGTACTGGGGGAAAGCAGAATTAGCCTCTCCACCTGGCATTGCAGGTAGCCATATTTCTCTCCCTCCCCGCCCCCCCCCCCCCCCGTGGGTTTTGCACGAATACAGCATTGCTTGCTTTCGTCTTGCAGCAGTGTTGCTTTGCTGGCAAGCCAGTCTCTGGGGACAATAGTCACAGGTGGGATGCTCATATAATGGCCCTGAAAGCTTCATCTTCCTTTGGATGTCAGTCCCTCCAGTTCTGCATCACTGAATCACTATTCGGCCTCGTTTCCCTTTTAGGGATTTGCATGTATTTGTGTGTGTGATGAAATATGTGCCAAGAGCTCCTGTCAAATTGTCACAAAGGTATTTGAAAGGGTAGGTAGAAGAAATAAGAATATAGACAATTACAATATTAAGAATAAAGGGGGAGGAGTGATTTCCTTTGTTTTATTTTCTTCTTTGGACTTTGGGATTTAAAGTGCGCGCCATGGACTTATGTGTACATCCTGTGGTACAATCACCTGTTTGCTTATTTTGCCATCAGTTAAATCATTAACAATAAGTTTTAATCTCTGTTGCTCATGGATGCTTTTCTAGCATCATCTCTCTTTGTCCTAGGATACTGTGATGATTATTAGAAACATGAGTTTCATTTGGATTTTGTATGCTGCTTTGCGTGTTTGGTTGAAAGACTCAGGAGTGAAGTGTTCTTTATTCAAATAGCAGAGAACAAGGTTGGCAGCTCTACAGGCTTTTCCAATTCATTCAGCTCGTGCAGGAAAAAAAAACTCGTGAAGATTAAACATCTCTAAGGCAAAATCCAAGACAGTAATTTTTCAACACATTTCAGGAAATTGGTCCCTAAATAGATTTATTATGGAGATTAATAATTTTAGATCTGTAAGTTAAATTCAGTAAATAGTTGCAGTCAGAATGCTTAGTCTTTAGTTAGAAAATTGAGTAATTTAGGATTTAGAAAAGGTTAATATCAAAAGAACAATGAAGATTTCACTATTTAATTGCTTAAGACATTTTGTGCTGTTTCTTTCTTTCAGCAGAAAAAATAAATTGTGTTTTTCTTGGCTCAAAAATAAAAGAAATATGTGTATATATATGTATATTTGTTTTCCTTTCTGGTCTGTCAGCAAACTAAGAAAAATGTTGTTATGTGCCTGACTTTACTCTGGAGGTAAGAGACTATTTTATTCCCATGACTATTCCCTGATCAGTTGTCTTTGGCTGAGAGTACTAAACACAGGACTTAGCTATCACCTAGAATTTCTGCAGCGTAGACAGTGTTCGTTGGAAATTGGATGATACCATCAAACTAACTTCCAAGCCCTCAGAAAGAATTTATCAGGCCTAATCACATGCCCATTTATGTGGACATATCTCCTGTTTCAGTGCTTACCAAGAGGTGAATGGCTCCATCAGTCTAGTCAATACCATAATCCCCTGTAAGGAAATACAACCTTAGAAAAGAATCTCTACGTGTTTAGCATGTAATTATTTTCCCACTTTGTGACAGTGAGCCGTAGATCATTAGTAGCACTGAAGTCAATGAAATTTGAGTAGTGCGAGTCCAGCATAACTAAGCGGGTTTCTGTAGCTAATATTGTAACATTATAAAAGTCTCCTTATTCTGCAGAGCTCTTTCAAAGACACTACTTCAACTTGCAAGCAGAGATGTTTCTTTTGTTTGACAAGTTATCCTGTTATGTCAAGTGGCATATTAGGAAAATATAGTATATAAAAAGGAATGTTAATGAAGTCTGAAATTTGGCAAAAACAATATAGACTTTCTTAATGAATATTAAGAACTGAGGAGTAAGGGTATGTTTGGTGTATTTTTGTAGCTTATTAGTCAAGCAAAGAACTGTTGTTTGCTGAGAATAAGGGTAAAATCACTCAGTTTGTTGCTGGATAGATCTTGTCACCTGTTACTAATTCCTATTTACATTGCTTTTATACCAGAGTCTGCTAAGATATTCTTTCTGCAAAATCACTTTGGAACTACATGTCGGACTAGGCTGTTTAAGGTAAAAGAATATTAGGCAGTTCTAAATATGTTTTCCATTCTTTATTCTTACAATGAAGAAGTAAAGTATAGTGAGTGCTCATCATTTACATACCAGATTTGTAATTATTTTTTTGGAGGTCATCACTAAAACATAGTTATATTACTACTTCCATTGGGTGGTGTGTTAGAATTTTTACTGCATCTGCAACTTCAGTCATTGCTTCTATGTGCATTGTGCAGTAGCAAATAGAAAACTAAGACCAGAATCCTGTTGAAAGCACTGCTAAAACTCCCACTGACTCGCAAAAGAGTGGTATCAGCACTCCACCTCGCTTCGCATATGATTAAGAAATGCAGTGTTAGTGCTAAAGGATAAACTGTTAGAACAAAATTCATCAGTTGCAGTCGATTACATGTGCCAGAGATCTAGAAAAAGGCTCCAAACAAAGCGTGTAATTTAGCTATGAATGAGAGCGTCTGTGCCCTGATACAGCATAGTATGTCACTGGACTGATTGATTAATGTGACTTTGTGTTCTATTCTGTAACAAACCCCGGAAAGCATTTGCAAATATTTTAAGAACCTGTTATTGCCAGTGTCAGTACTGAGCAGTGCTGCAGATTGGAATTGGAATGTTTTAAATTCCACATCTTAACACATTATGAAACTATAAAATTACATTCCTTCAGTGGCTCCTGCTTTGGATCAAGTTGGACATAAGTGGAATACTTTCTACCAAAAAGAACTACTGCCTTCAGTTCCTTCACTTTGGCTTCTGCAATTCCAGTTACCCCTGTTCCCACATGAAGAAAAATTGTATTACATTTGAGTGTGCTAAGAATAGAGAAAATTTTGAAAAGTTCATAAGAATGCTAGATGTTTTCTTCCCATTAGAAGTCACATTAATGTACTCAGAAGACAACAGCTATATTTCTACCACTATATCTGCAAGATTAAAATATATTATTTTCTTAAAGGAGGCATATCAGAACATAGTGCTCAGTACAAGGAGCAGTTACATCTAGATGCTCTTGAAAAAGAATTGAAGAATTCAGTTCATTAAAAACAAGTAATAATGTCTTGGAACTGATTATCCGGGTAATGAATAGAAGCTGCTGATCATGTTAGGTTTATTTAAAGATCCAATAGCCTTTATAGGACTTATACCAAAAGTTTTATTCTTCTAAGATTCAATCTTTCCTTTTGTAAGAGTATCTCCCATGGGAGATTCAGGCTATGGGGCTGTCAGCAGAAGTACAATTTCTTAGCTAGAAGCACCCGGTTTACACACACCAACTTTAGCAGGAATAGAAATAGTAGTGCCAAGATAAACAGGGGAAACTTAATGCCCGTTCATCCACGCCCAGTTGGATCGTGGATTAAAATAACATGTAACAAATTGCATTCACTAGATGCTCAAATTTCTGTAATTGTGTAAATTGACACAAAGTGAAGTGAACACAATTTACAAAGGGAAAAAAGGGAGTTACTGTTAAAAAGCAGAAAAAGGAAAGAAACTAAGAGAATAAAACAAAGCATATTTCCCATACCTTGCTTTTCCAGGTGCATATGCATTATAATTGTCCATTCCCATATGATATGAATTATTCACTTCTAATATATTATGCTAGACCTGTGTGAACGTATTCATTTACCACTGATGCATACATTCTTACCAACCTACACATCATGCTTGACTTAGCCAGAATCTACATCCAAGTTTGATTCAGCGATTTCTCTGTCAGATCTACTAAGAAAGCCTATAGACCATCACTCTATTAAAACCATTCCTGGTTTTGGTAGACTCGTTCAAACTGAATCCTTGAAAATCTGGCTGTATATATTTCTGGAGAAGAGAGAAAATGGAAAAAGAAGAAAGTCTTTCATGAAACCGAAGGAAATCATTAGCAGTATAGTATATCATGATATCTTAGTGGTTGGCCTAGTGATGCTATCATAATGAGTTATTTACTATACATATAAATCAGTGTCATTCCAGGGAGAATTAAGCATTATGTAGAAAGCAGTCACCCTTCAGGATTTTTTTTTATGTTTCTAAGAGAATTGTTTCTTTCATATTGTGTGCCTTCCCTTTTTTAAAATGAAAAGCCTCTTTCGGTTGTGGATGTGAATCGGAACTGTACTGTTTTCGTCAAGTAAGTAAACCTAGTTAAATCATTTTTATATAAAATGTCTGTGAAGATAGTCTCAGGGAATTGCTTTGTGGGCAACAATGTTTTGTGTTTTTTATCTGAAATACTATTGCAAACATTCAGTTATCTAGTAATGAAAATGTATGTGCACACTCATGATTAACAAGCCAGCACACAGTGTAAAAAGTTAAAAACAAAAAACCCCTAACCATTGTACGCACAATAAAAAGCACAGGGTAGAAAAACCTTTAGAAAAAACCCTATAATTTGTAAAGGCTGCCACATGCAATTTCTTTAAAAGCGTTTTAAATGGTAGTACTATTTTCTTGGATTAAGTTAAGAACGGTCTGCAGGTGTGATGCATGTTAGGCCAGCAGAATTACCTGGAGCTGCATCAGTTCCATCAGCTGACAATTCTGTCATAAAACCATTATGATGATAGTTTATAAGAAATGAATAATCTTTTTTGATTACGGGGTTTGATAGATACTTGGAAAATGTATATACATACACAGGCTGATATATATATATTTAATATGCATAAGAAAATACAGATTTTTAATATCACATGACGTCACACTTCCGTATTTGTTATGTATACAGGGCTTGTGTAGACACTAGGTGTTTCAGCAAGAAAGTTTCTTCTCCTTAGAGTCTTGGAGCCAGTTGTCCCTCTGTTTTTACTGTGTCTGAAAGCAGTTCTGACGGAATAGTTCCTCATGTCAAAACAGTATCTGAGTCAGAAACAGAATATGAAAAAAATTGGTGTATAATAAAAGTATGCACATGGAGAAAACAACTGAACCATTCTATTTTTTTAAGTCTTTTTCTCATTGTTTTATTAAGTAGTTGGTAAATATTAATTTTATAAAATACAAATCCTGATCTCATTATGTTAGCAGAATATACTTTTAGACCTTTTATTCAAAAAAAATTTAGTCTGCAGTTGGTTGCATAAAAAAGAATAACTGGTGCTTTTTTTACTGAACAGAAACAGTATTAAAAAAAAAAATATTTTCAAATCGAAAATAAAAGCATACTATTAAAAACTATCCAGATTCTCTGGGAAAACTACCTCTTATGTAAATGTAAATCATTTCAGTTTGTCTTTGAACTCTATGAACTAAAAGGTTTACAAAGTTATAAATATTATGTGGAAATTGTATTATCAGACATGTGTAATGTTGGGACTGTAAATTGTTTTTATCCTAAGAGTAAAGTGATTAATATCCAGCATGCTTGGAGGTGTGGGAGTGTAGGGCTGGGGAAGGGAGAACTCGGTGAGAAAATTAATAGTTCCAGCTTTTAGGATGACTACAAATTTCTGATGAGCAGCAGTTAATAGAATTTCACATACTAATCTCTCTTTTGCTGCTATGCAGGGCACGGAGCTATTTTTTTCTTTAAAAAGTGTATGAGCATTTGTACTTGGTGCTCTGTTTGCACACACGCACTGTGTAGTAACCTGGCTTAAAAATATCTCTAGATATTCCAGAGAAATGAAAGGTCAGCCCGTGAATAACCAGGCTCACATTTGGATCCAGAACCATGTACTCTCTTAAAGAAGCAGAGTAAGAGATACTACGACTAAATACGTGTATAATATTTTAGCTTTTAGAGGAAAAGAATTAGTAACAGTGAGCCCTTAGTGTGCATGTAGACATCCTTTTAGTCAAGACACCTTCTGTGAATTAGCATAAGAATTATGCAGATAAGATCTTTATCTAGCTCCTGTACAGTTCTTTGAAGTCTTTAGAAGTTTAAGAATTAAGCTAAAGGAAACTGAATAAATAAGTGGTGTTTTGTTTATACAAGAGATTAACTATGCTAAATACAGGTATTGACTCACATTGATATCTAGTGACAATTGTTTTTCCATATGTCCGTGTAAAAATTAATTTTATATCTATGATGAGTTTTACAATTCACAGTGCATTGCTGTGTGAGTTGAATTCAAATATATTTTTAATTTCTTAACAAATAATGGTATTTTCATGATAATTTTGGAATAGTGTTATTACTCATGGGACTCCCAGAGACAAGAGAGTAGAAGATAGATTGCAGCAGGCAAACATTACATGTACTTACTTACCAGCAACTATCATTTGGAGACAGGGAGGGAAATCAGAGATGCCGAGAAAGGAAGGAATATGGGAACTTAAATTTCACAAAAAGAAGAATTCCAAAAGACCTTTGTCCCAACAGGAGAATGCTGCCACTGTTTCCATGCAAAAATGACTTCAATCTTTAAGACAATCTGAACATGCGTTCACTTTGGACGCAGCAGGAGGCCCGTATAGAATTACACCCACCAGCCAGTTCCCCGGCGCGCAGTCCTCCCAGCGTGTCCCCGTGTCTGTCTCCCGCAGCCAGGATCTTACTGTCATTTCATGAATTATCGACTTGGCTTCCATACTTGTTACAACTTGATACATGCCAAAGCGAGGGAATGCTGAGTTACTCCAGATTTCTCCTTTTCTCACTGGAGTTGTTGCTCCTTTGGAGCCTTTGTTGCGTGTTCGGTCTTTAACACGCTGAGACCCTTCCCCAGCAGGCAGCATTTAAGTGCTGGTCTTTCATGATGACATTTTTAATATGTCAGAGCGCGCTGTTGTAATCTTTCCATATAGACTTGTAACTTTATTATAAGTTCTTGTTCACTAATCTGTTAGTTATTTTTAAAGCAAGTCACACTGATTTCACTTTATTTCCTTCTTGGTCATGTATCTTAATGTATTTTTCTATGTGCAAATAGTGTTTAGCAAAACCTTCAATGTGGGAAGAGTTATTAAAAAGAAAGGGTAACCTGATGCTTGCTCCAGAGTTGGCTTGCCTACACCACAGGCAAATGATTCATCTCAATAATAGGGTAGGTAAGTGTCTAAAAAAAAGAAAAAAGAAACTTAAATTAATATAATTCTGTGCTAGGAACACATATTTTCCACTGAATTACATTTATCAAAACAGATTATCAAAGCTTTATAATTAACTTCCTAGCAAATAAGAATTAGCATATATTATATGAGTACTGTGCATTAATCAAATAATATTTAGTGAGGCACCCACCTATGCATGCCCAGGAATTACAAAGTTAATGAAAGACAGCAGTACATGAAACTGTAACTAATTAAGCAAGACACAAAAAATTCCGTAGACGTGTTTGACTGAATATGTTAGAATTTACTCATTATCATATTTACATGGCAAGTTTATTCCTGTACTTAAGTTTGGCAAACTAAGCTATTTAAAGTAAACTTTCTGTCTTCTATACAGATTTATACTCACTGTATTTCTTTATGTGTTTTTCAACTTCTGTATTTTAAATGAAAAAGTTTGATTACCTAAAGGGTTTTGGCTTAAAAGGGGAGAATAAGAGTAAACAATGAAACTCCGTACTGGTGTACCACCACCACTGCTATGCAACTCCCTTAAGGGCTTGTTACTGTGTGACACACGCAGGTCGTGTTGTAGAGTCTAAAGCTAATGCTACAGCCCAGCGAAAGCAAAAGAAAGGTCTGATGCTGGGCAACGCTGAGGACTCGCTGGCTCCCCGTGCCCAGCGGTAAAGGTGCAAAATAAGGCTGCGTTCATCCTGCTGATTTTCAGGCGTCAAACTGAGGTACCCTATGAAGCTTTTTGTCCTCTTTAGAGATGAAAAATATATTGAGAGAAGACATCACAAAGTGTTTAGACCCTAGGTAGGCTGAATTAGCCTGTGAGGCTGTTTCCATTTATTACAGAAGGAAGCTTACAGGCAATAAGTGCCTGATGCCCAGGCTTCAGTAGGCTGCTGCAAGGTAGGTGAGCTAAAACAAGGGCCCGAAGAAGTACCACAGCATATTAGAAATGAATGGGCTACACTTAGAAATCTTTTTAGCAATAATTCAGCAATTTCATGCAACGTAATTGCTGCGATTCTACAACTTAGCCTTTTCCACATATTTATACACAGGCACGCTTACTTAAAATTAATTTAAAGATGCAAGTAGTAATTCCTCTTTTTAGAGGAATAAACAATGAGGGTATAAACATCTAAATGGTTTTCTATACCATTTTCCAAGGAAAGAAGAGTGGTTGTTTCAGAGGTGTATAGAATAAAAAAGGTCTAATGTAGCTCTGTAATAACAAAGTTTAGGTTGCAAAGATCTTTAAAAATAAAAATTTCTTAAGTAGTTCTGTAGACACTAAAGTATGAATAAGAGAAGCCACTCAAATCTGTACCTGTCACAAATAGTATGTTCTCTGTCTCTAGACTGAATTGTATTATGCACTCCAACATAAAAAAGATATAATTTCTGACCCTAGGTTACCACTTCTTTTGTATGATGCTTTAAGTAGGCATTAAGAGAATCATGTGAAATTATTGACAAGACGTTTGTTTGTTTTAAGATAAAGACAGGTTGCTCTAACTCCGTTCTAGAAAGTGCATAAAGGAAAGGAAAACTACAATTATATAGAAAATCATCTGTGATGATAAAACACAAATACATGCAGTGGAAGAACAATTTAGATGAGAAACTAGCACTGTTTGTATCCTTAATTTATTTCCATGATTTTCTAGATCAGAATGTGAAATGCTTTAGCTGTTTTTAATTAAATGTGTAAACTGAAGACTGCTTCTTTTCTTTTTTTAAAAAAATATTGTTGATTATAGAACATATGTTGTTTATTTAGAATGCTAGCTCTTGCTGTTCAGATGTATTTGAGTTTCCTTCGTATACACTTTGATCTTGAGGTTTGGTTTTTTGGGTTTTTTTCACTAAAATGTCTTTGGGAAGTAAAGCCTATCAGTTGAAATGCATCTTTACTGTTAATCCAGCAGAAGTATGGTGAGTGGCAGACTCATGTACTGACACTGACAAGGATGGAACAGCATATTTGTTTCACCCATAGAAAAAACCTGATTTTTGGTGGTGTTGAAGATTTGGGGGGGGAGGGGGCTTTCAGCTTACTTTCTTGTGGAAACAAAGGTTATGAGATTTTTTGCTGTCTATCCATCTCCTCCCTGATAACGCTTATAATTTTTTGGGCAGTTTCAAGATAATTTAACAGTGTTAGAAACTCAAAGTGAGTAAGTTTCCACTGGTTTACTGAAAATATATTACCAACACATGGATTGACATCAAAATAGCGCTGTGGAGGAAAAAGCTGTAGTCTGAGCTCAACCATAGTGTAGAACATTAGAAAATCCACTTGGCACAGCCATTAGAGTGCTTTTAAGGATTTGCTTATACTTTGGACCTGGATAATCTGGAGATACAGTGCCTCCAGCAAACCCAGCTATACACTCTTGTAGCTTTTAGTTTTATTGTATCATCTGTATGCCAAATTACTGCTGTTGAATGTAATTTCTGGCTAGTACCTCATGTATTCGTGTACAGGATGCTTTAATTTTATAATTTACCTATATTTTCACTCTTGAAGAAGATCTCTTGCCTCCCATGCTCATTAAGATTTTTCCTGCTGACCACTGGCATATCACTTCTCCTGTATATATGTAAAGTGCTTATACGGATTTTAGAGGGCTACTAGCCCCCTATTCAAAACTCACTGAGGTATAGTTGGAGACTTCTCCTTTCTGTTTCTTTCACTGAGTTTTGGATCAGACTTTATGGAGTATTTACTGCTTTTTTCGAAAATAATGTTTTTCTGGAGATTTAAAAATGAGACACTGAACCAACAAAAAGATTGTTAACTGTCATTGTATTAGTAAGTAGAAAAGATGTTCTGCTTATGCATGGTGGTGAGCTATTTAAAGTAAGCACCATGGTAGTAATATTGATAATATATAGATTTTTGTATCAAGAGAGATGTTTATTTTCATGCCATAGGTGTTTCACTCAATTTTTTTTCCATCCACTTCCTTTTCTGTTTGAATCTTTGCAATTAAATGGTTTTATAATTTCATGCATGGTAGATGTGTTTGATATCTGGTTTGGCCAGCTGGTGGATGTGTTTTTGTATCAAAAATCCAACCATCAGAGAATAGGTTTCATTTTTTCATTTTTGAACAGTGGAATGGCCTTGGATACCCATTTTGCAAATGCGGGATTGTACCTTCTCTTTCAAAGAAGTACTGCATGTTGTTTCTCATTTTCTGATTGGATCATGCACAGATTGCAGTAAAAATAAGTTAAGCTAGGACTACTTGGGGAAAAAAATGATCTTCCTCTGGGGAAAAAAAAAGAAGAAAAGTTGACATTTCAAAGATGTTCCTCTTCTATTAGATTATAACAAAGATGTTACAAAAAATCAGAACAGAGATAGAGGAAAGGTGGTTGGAAGAGATTAGGCTGGTAATTGAAGTGTGTTTTATTTGGGGAACATATAGTTTGAAATCTCTGCTATACCGTCTTTCTGTACTCCGGGTGGTGCCCTAAGAGTGGATTATAAAAGCAAGCCCACAGCTGGAGTTTCCATGTTTAATAAACTGGGGAGAGTAGCTCTAAAATACAAAAGACTGAGCTTCATGGTTCTGATCCTAAAGATCTTAATAATGTTATAAAATCACAACATTTTATCCAGCAAGGCCCTAGTGGTCAGCACTTTAATTGATAAGTATAATTACAGGGGAAAAAGGCAGAAGAGGTACTTGGAGTTGAGCATGTCACAGCTCAAGCAAACTCATTACTACTATCACTATTTTAATGTGTTAGCAGCAATAATGTGTTAACATTCAACTATTAAATCTGATTCTTAAACAAGTTGTTTAATCAAGAGGAGTGTCCTTGGGGGGGCAAAAAACCGGTAAGACTTAATAGAGCAGTTATAAGTTATACTTCAGTGACTATCACTGTTTTGTTTTGTTTTTTAGAGATCAGGTCTTTCTTCTTTTTAAAATGCTTAATTGCTCTCTAAAAGAAATAGAAAATTCATCCAACCACCAGCATGAGTGGTCCCCAAAGAAGTGCATGTCAAAAGTCTCCCATTCAGTTGAAAGTTGAGTTTGGGGAATGAAGTATTGAATACAAAGAGAACTGAAGGCTGTGCTCATCACTAAGTGCATTTTTTCTGAATGTCTTTTGCTATACTTAAATTACAAGAGAAAGCTTCCAAGTGCTTTTATTTCCATAGCTGTTTCATGCGTAGATCTTTTGTCTCTATGGATTGAACACTAAAGAAGAGGTATAAGCAGACAACTAACTCCTGTGACCTGCTGTTTTAATTTTTGAAGACTTACAGAAGTTAGCGTGTACAATTTTTCTAAGAGTTACTTGGAATTATATTTATGAAGGCTGATAGGCTCCAGAGAAAGGGCCAATGGGAAATGATGTAAAGGTCAGTGAGTACCTTTCTGCCTATTATATATTGGTTACTCTAATAAATTCATTAAAATAATGACATACGAAGTTAAGAAAAGGTCCCATACAAGGGACTCCTCAAGAACACTAGGCAGATTAAATCCTCAGCACTGGTCTTGGTACCTCAGTCATGAATAAAGGTATAAAAGAGATCATTAAACTGTTAAGAAATTCTAGCATGGCTGAAAAAGAGTGTAGGAGAGCTAGAAGAGGTTTTCCAAGCAGCAGTGTAATGCTGATTGCTTAATAAATGGATACAGAAGACTGACAGAGAAAGTGGAGAAACAGACCATCATGATGTTAATGGATGAGTTCATTAGGATTTTATTTAAATAATGTCCCGTTACTGTGTATAAGTCCTTTCAATTTTTATTTTTTACATCAGAGGAAATTAATGAATAATATTTTGTTTTAAAAAGGTTGATTCTGCATCTTTTGTTCTTATGTAATTATAGGCTGTTAAAGAAAACCACCTGAACTGGGCCCACAGGCCCTTAAAATGACTGTGAATGAGCAAGTCCAGTAGCAGGACAAAGTCCAGTAGCTGTTTCAGCAGTAAACATCTGAAAACAGGCTGAGCTGCTGGGGAATATGAATGAAGGTTTCATGCCTGTGTTTATGAAGCCCTCTAAGTGACGAGATATATCCCTGCTGACCTTTAAAGTTCTTGCAGTTCTGAACTGCCTTGATCTGAGCAGCCCTTTCTTCTGCTATAGCGCTTGGGAATCCCATAGTCTTCATTAGTACTTATTTTTGGATCCTCCGTGTACATACTTAAAAAAGAAGGTAAAACATTTGAGATTCGTAGTCTGTGGACTACTGTGGTGTACTGTGGACACCAGTCATAGCTAATGGGTGATAATGCCACCAAATCATCAACCATCTGTATAACCAGCGTTGCAGTTAATATCTGAAATTCAAGAATTCAGATTTTCCTCTGTCACCTATACTGTTTCCTTCAGACGCACAAAGGTTGTTGCTTTTATTTTTAATTTAAAATCTTTTCTGTATTTTTTATAACTGCTTATAAGTAAGTTCTCTGTCAGCACACAGCAAGGTACAAGTGACTTTCTTTATAATGTCTTTGTTCTGAACTTTACTTAGAAATGAAGATCAGATCAGACTTTTTTTCCTTGCATATTTTTTTCTAGTGCTCTTGGAGGGATAAAACAAAGGCCTTTTAAAGTGGTTTGGCTTCATTCCAGCGTCAGACAATGCATTTGATTATGAAGTCCTAAGATCAATGTGGTTTCTTGAAACTGGCCTCAATTTCAAAAAATGCACGACTGAGATGTGCAGATTGATTTATAGAATCACAGAATCATAGAACAGTTTGGGTTGGAAGGGACCTCTAAAGGTCATCTAGTCCAACCCCCCTGCCGTGAGCAGGGACATCTGCAACTAGATCAGGGTGCTCAGAGCCCCGTCCAGCCTGACCTGGAATGTTTCCAGGGATGGGGCATCCACCACCCCTCTGGGCAACCTGGGCCAGTGTTTCACCACCCTCAGCGTAAAAAATTTCTTCCTTAGATCTAGTCTAAGTCTACCCCCCTTTAGTTTAAAGCCATTCCCCCTTGTCCTGTCGCAGCAGGCCCTGCTAAAAAGTCTGCCACCATCTTTTTTATAAGCCCCCTTTAAGTACTGACAGGCTGCCATTTGATCTACATCTTTATGCATCTGTTATCCTATGTAGATTTTTTCCAGTGGAACATTAGAGGACATTTTCCAAAAATTCACTTTTCTAAGTTGACATTAGAATTAATACTGTATTTTGTACTTCACATTTATCTCCTGTTTCTAGAATCTAATTTTTTGCTATTCCACAGGAATTAACATGCTTCCTCAGTTTTGTAAAGAGACAACAGGAATGGCCAGTGATGATCAATTCCTAAAATCACAAACGTTGAAGACATTAGAGCAGTGGATGCAAGACCCTAATTTTTTTTTCAGTAACTGTCAACGTTTTTACATCTGTTGCCAATTCTTTTTTTTTTTTTTCCCCTCATGACTTGAATGGGAGGCGGTGTAATACTTGAAACACCCTGTTTTCTGGAGGCACTTGATTAAGAATTTCAACTCTTATATTTTTTACATAAGAGATGATGAGAAAAGAAGTGTATTTAGCTTGCTACTGCAGTTTACCTTGTCATTATGATACAAAAAAATGTATATAGTATATAATAATTTGATTTTTGAATATCACTTCTTGTGTATTTCCATTCTATTATAGTGAATTGGAGGCAAGGTGATGAAAAGACTCACATCTGAATGAGAAAATGGTCAGAGAGACTGAAAGGTAAATCAGTGACACCAATTGCGATTTCCACAAGCTGTTAGATAAGACAGAACCAAGAAAGCAGGTAAATAAAATATACCAAAATGGAAAAACAGGAGGTTATTGACATATGATCTGAATTAAAATCTCTTGAGTTACTGAAAACAGTTTTTCATTTTTTAAGCATTCAGTTTTTGCCACTTTCAAAAATTAGTAAGTTTCCTACTGTCTCCAAAAGAATTTAACACTTTAGTGTCTGTATATTATTATTCCATCTTCTGTCTTTTTTAAACAGATCAGAATAGAATCAGTTTTTTGCTTTCAATATCTGTATTGCTAATTCTATTCTTCATGAATCAGAATACTAATTATTAACAGGTTGGGGTTTTTTTTTTTTTTGAAACTTGGAGAATTTTGTGTTTAATGGTAATATCAAAAAGACTGAAAAATGTTAAAATAATTATGTATGTTGAAGTCTTACTAAGTAATGCCCTATCACATCTTACATCCACAGCACACATACTGAGCAGAAGCTATATTCTCATGAGTTTTAACACAATGACTCTCAGACATCAGTATGTATGCTTTGGATACAATCTCTGCAGATTAATAAAACTCAATGAAATATTTACCCTAATTGCACTTCAGCCTCTTTCTTTTAATCATATTTAATACATCTAACAGCAAGTACTGCTTCCCACTGGTGGTTTTCTCATTAGCACACTATTGGAAATAAAATTTCAAGATGAAGGTTAGCCACTAAAGCAGCAGAGAATTTAAGTTAATGTTTCCTGGGTTTTTACATAGGACATTCACATGGCAGTAAAAGTTATATCACAGAATGACTGAGGTTGGCATAGACCTCTGCAGGTTGTATAGTCTAATATCCCTGCTCAGAGCAGGGGCAGCTTGAGCATGTTACTGGACATTGTCCAGCTGGGTTTTGAATATCTCCAAGGACAGAGACTTCATGACCTCTCTGGGCAACCTGCTCCAGTGTTAGACCACTCTCACCATAAATAAGGGTGGGGTTTTTTTTATGTTTAAACAGAATTTCTTGTATTTCAGTTTCTTGTATGAGAGAAGCTCCTTGTATGAGAGATGCTCCAAGCACCTAATCATCTTCATGGCCCTTTGCTGGACTCTCTCCAATATGCCCATGTCTCTTTTCTACTTGGAAGCCCACAACTGCACACAGCACACCAGATGTGGCCTCACCAGGCCTGAGCAGATGGGAAGGAACACCACCCTTGACCTTCTGGCAATGCTGTTGTAGCTCAGACTGGGATGCCATTGGCCTTTTTTGCTGCAAGGGCACGTTGCTGGCTCATGGTCAATTTGGTGTCTACCAGGGCCCCCAGGGCCTTTTCTGCCAAGCCATTTTCCAACCAGTTGCCCCCCAACGTGTAATTGTTCATATTTTCTAAAAGATCCCCTATAAAGGGTGACATGTTTAACTTTAGTATAAAGTCTGTCTCACAGTGTGGACGCAGTTGCAAGAAAATTTTTATTTCCAATAGCCCTTTTAATATTTCAATCATGTTGCTACAGTAGTTTTTGTGCTGACCCAGTGCTGTCCTCTTGCTCTCTTCCATCTTACAGCTATAAAATAGATCCTCATTAAGTGTTTAGTGTCGCTTCGTGTCACTGGGGAGAGTGAATTTGTTTTATTGTTTGAAAAGCAGAAGTGTAATACGTTATCCTGGTACATCTGACCATGTCCTTCTAATAGGTATGTGAATAATCTTATTCTCACAGAAAGAAATTGTTTTTTTTCCTGAAGTTCAAAGCATCTCCTTTCCTTAGTGTTTTGTATTCAGTGACAACCGTACCACATTTGCTTGTGGACTTGGGAGATATTCAGAAAGAATGAGCAAGTGACAAGCAGAAAAAGAATTAGTATCTGGGTTTGATTCAGTTGTCTTACAAGTGAAGTTGTAAACAAATGTGGAATTTAAAGGAGGATTACAATATTTTGATTTATTCCATTCTGCATGTTCAATATCAGTAGTTTCATTCCAGAGAGAATAATGTAAATACAGTAGACGGATCAGGACTAGATCAGGATTAATATTCAGATCAGGATACCAACAGGATTCACTTGTATTAACTCCTGGCATCCACTTTTTTATGGTGCCACAGAAGTAATGAATTTTTAACTTTTTTTCAGTGTCTGCAGATCGGATGAAAAACTCACTAGTGTTATTGGGAGGTAAGAATGAACATCAAAGGGAGGTTATGTCTTAATTCATATGTATATGCATATATATAGGGGTGTCTGTATATATATAGTTTATATATTAGAAAAGTGCACGAGGAGAGTCTCTATCAGTCTCCATCAATATTTAAAGTTTCTTTAACACAAATTCAAGACCCATTTATTAACTGTCCATGTATGTACAAAGAAGAGACTCTTAGTTGCACTGAATAATTTCCTGATATTATTCTTTATAACGATAAAGTTTTGATCTTTAATGTCTATTTTGACACTTAGCTTACTTATGAGCCAATACCTCTGACTTGATCTTATAACTTTCAAGCAAGAAAAGTTACCAAGGAATTTTGTAAAACTTGTAGTGCTTCAGAAAAGTAAACTTCAGGCCAGGTTCATCTCTTGTTCTCAAATCCTCCCAGCATTAAAATTGATGAAGAGATGATTTATCAGGATGAGAAGTATTCAACCATGACATACAGAAATTCAGAGCTCCCTGTATGTCCTCATTTGTCATTGTCTTTAGTCATTCGTCATTTATGATCATTACAGTTTTATGCAGCAATGGTTCAAGTTCTGTTTTGAAACAGCTCACATCATACATTTGTAGAATCCCATTTAAAATCTCTGAAAAGTATGAATTTATGTAAGACAGAAACTTAGTGAGGCTCTTTGTAGTCCCAAATTCACACTTAAATGTATGTGGGCCAAACCATGCTGTTATATACTGTCTGTATTCCTTCTTTCAGTGAAAACTTTTTTTCCTAAGCAGGAAAGCAAAATTTACTTCTCATTATATATTTATTTTTTCCCCAGAGAACAAAGTACTTGAAAATAACTTGAATTGTCTACTGCAATCTTGTAAATTTCATAGTATTTTATAGTAGGGTTAATCAGCTGATAAGAATCAATGCAGTTGATCATCTGATTAGCTGAACTAAATTGTAATTAGGTGCTAATGAAGATCATTTGTAAGCATACGGCATGCATATAATTCTTAAGTTTGATTTCTAAAGCTTGACAGTGTTCTGTTCTACTAATTTTTTATTTTCCTCTGTTTTGCATTGGTATGTTTGAATGCTGTATTTCCTTCCTGCTTTTAAGATAGTAGAAAACAAAAGTATCTAGGTTGTTTTGTAAGGAGGTTGAAAAATGGTTGTGAATATCTAAAAATTTGTTTGAAATTTGTTTCACTCTCTGATGGATAAGGTGGGTAGAAAATTGGCTGGACCACTGGGCTCCAAAGGTTATGACCAGGAGTGCCAACTCCAGCTGCTAGCTGGTTACTTGTCGTATCCCTTAGGAATTCATACTGGGGCCAGTACTGCTTGACGTTGTTAAAAGCGTGAGTGTTGGGACAGAGTGCCTTCTCGGCAACGTTGTGGATGATATCTGCTTAGAGGGAGTGGTTGATATGCTGGAAGGCAGGACTGCTATTCAGAAGGACCATGATAAGCTGGAGAAAACAATTGACAAGAGTCTCATAAATTTCAGCAAGGGACAATGCAAAGTTCTGCCTCAGGGATGGAATAACCCCATGCAATGGTATAGGCTAGAAGCTGTAGATGAAAACCAGAAAAGTACCTGGGGGTCTTAGTGGACAAGTTGAACACGAGTCAGCAGTGTGCCCTTGCAGCAGAGGTGGCCAACTGCATGCTGCATTAGCGAGGGTGCCAGAGAAGGTCAAGGGAGATGTTTCTTTTCCTCTGCTCGGCTGGGGTAAGAGCAATTCTGGAGTGCTGTGTGCACTTGTGGGCTCCCCAGTACATAAGAGACATGGGCGTACTGGAGAGAGTTCAGCAGAAACCATCAAGGTGGTCAGGGGCTTGAAGCAACATGATGCGTAAGAGGAGACTGGGTTAACTGGGTTTGGTCAGCCTTAAGAGGAGAAGCCAAAGAGAACATCTGTGCCATCATAATTTAGGTATTTTGCTCTTTTGTAATATCTGGTTCAAAATAAGTAACAGAGATTTGTAAACAGAGAAGTACAATAGCCTTTGGGCAATTTGATGTCATTTAGAAGCAAAAATACTAACCCATATTTGAAAAATTATAGACCCAAATCAAGCCTAAAGAGATAAAATACTCAAATCGCATTAAAATTCAATGCACTCTTATTTCACTCACACAAACAAGGTTTCTTGTTCTTAAAATTAAAAGTAATTAACATTTGTTTGCTTGTTTGTTTTCAATTTAAAATAATGATGTAGATGTTAATTCTCCACTGTCTAATGTTTGAGCCTTACACACACAAACACACAAAAAATCTCATTTGGACCAAGATTGTCTGGTAATGACTCCGATCAGAGAATTACATTATGGTTTCATTAACTCCAGCAAAAACTTTTGGTTCTTTTGCTTACACCAATTATAGTCTGTTTAGATAAAGGTGTAGGTTGCTGTACCTTTTTTAGGGCTATTTCTCACTGGAAAAACAAAGAAGATATTGAGTTGTTCTGTTCAGCATAGTTACCGTTCAACAAAATTACTGTTAAGCATAGTTCGATGCTTTCAATAACTTGAAACTGCTGGGAATAAAACACGTAAGTACAGAGGACTCAACCCCTCTTTAGTATGGGTTAGCATACTACTCTGTCAATAAGGCGATAATGATAATAACTTGAAAAAGTAGCAAAGCAATTTCAATATCATGATAAATGTTTCAGATAAATTGCTAGCTTATGCTTTGACCTTGGTGAGCGCATTCATGGGAATGTAGGATGATTATATACAACTTGTCAAACAAAAAAGTAGTTTATGATCTTAAATTAAATTGCCTCAGCATAATTGTAAAAAATGGACAAAAAAAGACAATAAATGCAAGTAGCTGTTCAGGTCATGTCTTTATTAATAGCATGTCATTAAGCAAACTAAAAAGCGTTAACTGTGCCATATTTAGAGATTAAGTGGGAGCAGAACCTCATTAGCTCTAACAGGAAATCTCAGTCAGATGATAGCAGGGCTGGGAGCATTTCACTAAGTACATCTGTATAGTCCATCCTTATTAAAGGGTCATCTAGAGGAACAAGGCACCTTAAGTACTACAATATATTGGGTTGGCTCAGAGCCTTGTAGAGGGACTAGAGAGCTCCTCCTACCCTCCAAGAACCCGTTCGCCTGTCTGACTTGAAAATACCTAATGTTTAAAAGATCAGAAGAAATTATTTGTCCAGGATGAACCCAGACTGCTCAAGAGAATAACCTCTGTGTGAAACAACCTTAGCGGCCTCTCTGGATTTGGTAATAGACAAGTATCCTCATCTTCACACCTGCCTCCCCCCCACCATTTTTAATTTTATCCTCTTCCAGCTTCTCACTACATTTTGTTTCTTACCTCAGCTGTTTACTCCAGTGTCGTGTGTGGACAGCCTTTGCATTCCTCTTGGGAAGCTGTGCTTTCCCTAGCCGTTTGCTGTGTGGGCAGTTTCAGCCTGCGGGGTCCAGCCGGGTCCTTGCCCAAGATGAAGGGGAGTGAAAGGCTGTAACAAAAGTGCCCCACGTATAATGATGATGAATAGCTAAAGAAAAGGAGTAGGAGTAAGTTGAAGCAAGCCAACTATTTTCTACTGCAGCGCTCTGGACTGAGGTTTCCAAGGGGCAGAGTGCCAATTTAGCCAATCGCTCTCATGGTTGTGATATAACTACATCACCAGTTATAAAAAGGGTTAACTCCCGCCAGAAGCAACAGAGAGAATTTTTTTTACATTATCCCTTCTTGCCTTAGCCAAATTTGAACTGATATTTATTGAAAACCCTTAAAACACTAAAACAAAGACAGCCATTACTGAAATTTAAACCTACCAAAAAACCCCGAGAGAAATTAGTTATAAGTAGGGGAAGAAGAGTTGGGTTGCAGAAGAGGTTAGTGCTATCTGAACACTACTCACTGCATATGCAGAAGGTATTAAATTCAATGCTGAAATTTGTTTTTCCCCATAGTAGCAGAAGCAAATTAGGAGCTACTGAAGACGTTGTTAATTCACTGTCATTTTTTTCTTGCACCATTTCTGTGAAATTATTCTTTTGTAGCCTTGTAGCCCTGTAAATATGGTGTTGCTATTGCTTGCAACAGGCACAGGCTTTGTCTTAAGATAACAACACAGGCCTTAGGACCTCTCAGGCTTTGTCTGGACTTGACTTGGCCTGTGTGTGCTCTGTTTTAGCTTGTTTAGCTGTAACAATAATTGTCTGACAATCAGGTGCTACTACCTAATTTGTTTTAGCTTTTGTACGGTTGTCTGGTATGTGTATATAAACATACATATATACATGCCTATACACTGCTATATATATTTCTGTAACCGGTAGGTAGAAAAAGCAAGTAGTTTTCCTGTGCAGAATGAACTACCTATGACCCTGGAACAAAAATGCAGCATAAAAGAGTTTAGGCAAGAGATAACAGCAGGGGTTTTGAATCTACAGGCACAGGATGATATCAAAGGCCTGAGAACTATAAATAACTCACCAGTAGATGATTATTGTTAAAGGAAACAAGCTTGGGACCTGAGTAAAGCCAGTTTTAGGGGTAGGTAACAAAGAGAAGAAAGAACAGATGTCTAACATGCATGAAAACACACCATATAGAGTACATTTGAATGTAACATGTACTTGCAAACCAGTGAAGAATGAGCATGTGAGCAAGCATGTAAAAATGAGCTCAAGTGGTTCTAGGGGTATAAATTTAAAACAGGTGTAAGGGTAAGCACACCACCATAGAAAAGCATTGATTTTAGATCATTTGCGTAGATATTTTAGCCTAATGTATTTTGAGATATGAGTGCTATTATCATTGCAACTGGACTAATTCTTTAGACTGTTAAAGTAACAGTAATTTCTTGGCTTTGCATATAAGGAGTGTTCCTTTTGCTTATATCTAGATTTTAAGTGCAAGAAACAACAAGATTTTAAGCACAACACATTACAAACTGGTGGGAATTTGTGCAGCCTACACTGTAATTTTGATGAAATAAATTGCTAGCTCTTTGTTGCACAGCAGTGTGCACAACCTGGTGCAACAGTGACTCCATGCTGTGCCTCTCACCGTTAGTAAAATTCCCAAGGATTACCCAAGTTCTTCCCTTAGCAGAAGTAGCTGATATGGTTATTGAACAAGGAAGCACCTATGACTAGGAAAGACTAAATCTATTTCTAGAAGTATAAAGTTTGTCAGTTGACCACATGGAGGTCAAGCTACCCTACTTCTACACGGGGCTATGAAAACTAGCAGGTTACCAGCCATTTTTCTCTAGAAGAGAATGCAATTTGAGCCATTGTTATCTATTTGTAGTCCAGAAATATTGCATCCTATCTTACAGTTGCAATTTTTATACATGTAAGTAGCTAATCAGTTTGAGAAGTGTGAATTTCAGTAAAGCCCCCCCAGTCCTCTAAAAGGTAAACTTATAATTTAAACATTTTTTAATAACTAGTTGAACTTCACAGCACCTATATACTGTCCATAAAGGCAAGGAAAATGTAAATATTTGTAAGCTGAAATACTGAACTGCTTGATTTATCTCAGTGGCATATTTTAGTTCAGCTATGTCTGACTACACATTGTCCTACCTATAAATAAAGTCATTAGATTGTCCACGGAGCCTTCCAAACCTGTGTCTATAATCGGCAGTGTTATGAGCCTAACGCTTTCTGTATTGGTAGTTTGATCTATACAAACACGAATACAATAGTAGAGGGATTTTAAAAGTCAAATAAATGTCACTGGAGTGCAGTAGTAAATGTGTCCAAGGAACGTGCTACCTTAATTGAAAATTCAAATTACTGAGCGTTGCTGCTTTTCAATAAAACATTCAGTGCTGTTGAATGAAAAATCAATAGATGCTTTATAGTGCATTTTTCTTAAGCAGTAGGCAAGCACTCAATTCCCCTTCAAAAGATTTTTATTCTTCTATCTTTAGTATTTACACCTCTTCCTCTTTCTCTCTCTCTCTCTCTCTCCACAACAGTATTAAGTTTCTTTTGTAAACCAAAACTTAGTTCACTGGTAAAAAACAGAACGTGGCATTCAAATTTGGTAGTCGTTGTTATAATTTAAAGCCATTACAAAGTCGGGTGCCTGGATACTTCTTTTCTCCTGAGTGAACACTTAATTTAGACTGTGTCTACTGAGATTTCAGGGAATACTCTAGTTCACATTTGGATAGGATAGGATTTAATTTTAAGGCAGGAGCTTTGACATTCTTGTAGGATAGTTTGACATTTGTTCTTGTTATTCAGAGAAAAAATGATAGAACAAATGTGTAAAAGTTCAACCGGAAATGGTAAAAATGTGCTGGAGACTTGTAGGTTGAAAGGAAATTGTAGATACCTATTAAAGCAGAGATCTTTGTGGAATGTGAAGTTCTTGGAGAAGTTTCTCCATGGTGCTTGATAGAGATTGAGTGTACTCCTATTGCTTTTAATCTTTGACCTGTACATTTGAGAGTCTTCCGTCTGGGTAGGCTTTAGCATGAAAGGACCAGCTCTTTGCGTCACTTTGCCCTTTCTATTTTCACTTGCTTCTTTCAGGAGGTAGCACGGAAACCGCATTAGTATTCTGCTGCACACAAAGCAGAAATGGTACCTGCTACCTTCTCTTCTTGTACTTGCTACCTTCTTTTCCTGTATGCTTGTGGGACAGTGATGCTTTATACCAACTAAATCTGCAACTTTGAGGCTTTGTGAAAGGACATACTGCACCTCTCAGTTGTTCCTGCCCCAGCTCTGGTCCAGCAAGTGCTCTCATTTCCAGTATGGGAACTATTGCAATAATCTGTACCATAGTGATGAGAAAAAAAAATCAGATTTGCCATACAACTTGTGGCAAGAAAAGCCATCGTGTTACAGACTGCTATGCACATAGGCTGTTGGGAGTTTCGAGTGGAAATTATATTAATCTTTGAGGATAAGTATGTAATAGGTTATTAAATTCCAGCATATAAATCACAGATATTGATTATAGCTGGTACTTGAATACCTAGTGCTACTACATATGACAGTCTGAAGTTTTGTGTATATTGTACATTCTCAAAGCTTTTAGAATAAATTCTAAGCATCCATTGTTTTCCAAAAGAGGAGAGAGCAATGACACTAAGTGTTACTTAGAGTATAAGCTCCCAGGGCAATGTGCCTTGCTAAAAGTCCAGGAATGAGCTTTAATTTAAGTTTGCAGATCAAAATAATTCCTTGGAACGTGGATGAAAATTGTGTGTGCCAATATAGACTCATTCGTTTAAATGGAACTTGTCCTTTCGTAGCATTTCACTGATGTGACTTAGCAACAAGGATCATTAGCCTCTAAGCTAAAAACGAGAATGAGAAAAGAGCCAGATCAAAGTATGCGTTACAGCAAACCACTGCTGATGCATGTGCTGAAAGCACTTTTGCTTTTCCCTATTTCAGATTGCCTCTTTATCTCAGCCTTGTGATTGCCCCCAATACTATAAGCAGCTGTCTTCTTTGTTGTTGTTGTTCTGCAGCTTATCAAATTAACAGATGCTTGTTGAGAAACATGTGCAGACTTAGAAAAATATCAAAATGTTATCAAGAGGTAGAGACTAGGTGCATGGACTGATGCTGAAATTCTCTGATGTATAATAAATCATGAAGAAGCTATGGCTGGTCACCCAGACGCAGAATTTAATCTGTATCAGATGTAAATTCTGGAAGCTTTTTCAGTATCTTATACAGTTTGTTTTCAACTAGCTAAAAATGTGAGCTTGATTTTTGTCTCATCAGTGAAAGTCAATGAGTGATAAAAGAACCAAGTCTCTGTTATTTTGTTCGCTGCATAGAGTTACTGTCCTTAAGTGACTTCTGACTTTTTCAGTCAACATATCATGCTTTTCTATTTGTTCTGACCATATCCATGAGTGGTAAATAGAGACCAAATCAAGTACAGTCTGCCTCTCCATCCTCATCTGCCTTTCCTTTACGCCAGAGACTGCTTTCAACACGGTATAGGTTGTCCGGGTATACCCTGGTTTGGTGCGTGGCTCTTTGGACAATTCTATGTCACGATACCTTTCTGGTTCAAGTGTTAGAGTCAGACAGAACAAGTTCCTGTTACTGGGCTTCCTGCAGTCTTGGTAAGTGTCCTCACCATCTGACTATTGATCATCCTGGTTTAAGGCTTGTGTTTAAAGCAAAGGACAGGCACAATCTGCAACACCCTGCGGTTCTAGTCCATTGCTAGCCCAATTTGGGGACTTGGCTTGTGTGCGCTCTGGCTTCTTAGGAGTCCCTCTGCTTGATGTCCTTCATACAAGAAGAGGAATGTGGGATGGGCAGGGGGCAGGAGGGAAGGAAATTATGAAGGGCTTGGTCTTGCTGTGACATGGAACTGGGATGTGACTGGAACATCATCTGAGAGCTGGGAACTGTTCTAGCATCCCATAGGATGGACAGAACATCGTTCTCCTTTTCTGTGTAGTTGGTTTCATTTCTTTTCAGAAAATGTCAAAGCTCTTAATTCTGTCCTGAATCAGAATGTGTGAAGAATAGTTATTTGGAAAAGCAGCATGTGAATGGAAGTTTTCCTAGTTGAACCAGGCTCCCAATATGTAACAGTCATGATTTGGACATTGGAATATTTTTTTTTAATTATTTTTTCCCCAGGGAAATATATTTTCTTTACTAGAAAAAAAAAAAATAATAGAAAGTAGTCTATCAGCAATTGCATAGGGCCAGAAGAGATAAGCAACTGAAAAAACAGGACTAAAGGAAGAAATACACAATAAATAATTGGTAACAGTGAGGTAAGGTAACGGTGAAAGATGGGTAAAATGCCACTTTAATTCTGAGTGGGTCTTATTAACAAAATGAGTCATAGAAGATGACGTCTGAAGGGCTATAGAATTAATGGGTCATCTTTGGACCTGGCTTAACCTTGAAGAATTTCATTGAAGTCAATGACTTTGTAAATAAGTTTAGTCAATATATCTTTAGTCTTTTTCAAATGAAAGTCATAGACATATTGCTGTGAAATAGCAAGAGATGGAAAAATAATACTAATGCCAACCCTTCTTACTGAAGGATTTAGTAAGTTCTGAGAAGTAAGTAGCAAAAGAATGTAAAAAAAATTGAAATTAACATTTTATTGATTTTTCCTTTTAAGACAGAGGAACAAGAAATGTTAAGATTTCCTATGTTTTTTTCCTAAATTCCTAAAACCCAGATATTTTTTTTTTCTCTACTGTGCTGTAGTTTTTCACTATTTGTGATGTCTGTATCAAACAGGGTAACTGAGAAATGTTAAAAAAATCAAATTGGTTAGAACATGTTTCCCCAGAGTGACATAAATCCTAACATTTGAATGCTATATTCTGTTACCTTACACTAAGCAGGAAAATGAATGGCTATTGCTAATACATAATCTTATTCTTAAACAATGCTGAACGGCTTCTTCAAAATTAATTTCAGGCAAGACAAATGATATTGAGGAGCCAAGCCAGTCCCCCCATGACCTCCCCTAGAGGCTGTTTCCAAACTGCCACTGCTACTGCTTGTAAAGCAAGTCGTGGGATCTGTCAGAGAGCAAGCCAAATAACCGAGGCAGAAAGCCAGATTCAGAGGCTGGAGGCAGTCCAGATTTTGCTATCTCTGTCAGATGTTTACTGATAATCTTCCATGTGTGGATATAAGGCTTCAAGAAGCCTTAGCAAAGATACCCAAGTATGATGTTTTAGAATATCGCCTTGTGTTAGATGCCTTTCAAATCCCATGTTCTTATAAAGTGCTCTCACAGCAGACTGAAGCAGAGGGACGATGTAGAAGTCCCATTGCCGAGCATTACTATGCATGGATTCTGAGATACACATAAACTCAGCAACTCAGATATGACTAAATTGGCTGTTTATATTGTAGTACTTTCTAAGTCTTACGGAACAGATTAATATCTGTTTATGTCCTTATTTTCTATGCTATAACAGATATATGGATAGAAAGGGTAAGAAAGGAATCTTAATGGTTTTGTGACATTGCCCATTCCAGAAGTTCTTTTTCCCCGTTCCTATGGATACCATGATGTAAGCAACAGAAAAAAGGGGGCAATACTCAATACCACGTAAACCTTTCACGTTTCAGGGGAGGGAAGTAATCTGAAACACCAAAATATTTTCTCTTTCTGTTAAACAATTTTTTTTTTTTCCCTATTCAAGCATACGAGGCATTATGGCTGATTTTAGAACCTATACATGGCTGTATTCTGCCTGATTTCAAAATAAACAGAACAAAATGTGCTAAAATGCATTAAGTATTAACATCAGAGGGTGGCCCAGCAGACCACATGCAGCTTTTAATTAGACACATGCAATTCGGTGTAAGCTGGTTGGCTTACACAGAGTTAAATGAGAACAGAGTTTGACCTTCTCTGACTATAGGGTGCTAAATGCTGTAGCGCTCAAGACAATGTAATACAAGACACATTGCTAACCTTCCCATCGTATATAGTCCATTGTGGCTGTTGCCAACTGGATCAAATGAACATTTGGAAAGGTGTGTTAAATAGAAGCCAGATCCCATTCTCTCTTAATTATGCGGCTTTCACCAGTATGCAGTACTAAATCATCCTTGCCCAGGGGTAGTATAATTACTGCTGAATAGCCTAATGCTGAATAACTTAACGTACTAGAGGCAGTAATTATTCCCAGAATGTGTCTGTTCCACTTTGCCTATTTACTTGTGTTCTTCAGAAAAATTATCCCACGACTTAAATACTCTTTAGGGCAGTTCTGGTCCTTGCCTTGAATATATTGGTCACAAGCTCAGTCCTTTGAAAGTAAGCTAAAAGACTACCTTAGAAGAATGAAATGGTAATGGAATAAATATCTTCAGTAGCTCTGTAGAACATATTTTTAATTCTGTCATGGTCGTGCTATTCATTTTAATTTAATCTCTACTGCCAACCCATTTCTTTTGAATTGCTCAAAACCCTTTCTTCCTGATTTGAAAGGAAAGAAAGCTAAACTTACAAACCCCGATAACTGAAGGTCACTTTTATCTTTAATATTTTAATAACCCATTATAGTTTACATTTGCAACTGGAGAATTTTCATCAGATCCAATGCAAGATACTGCCCCATTTCTTTCAGGCACAGTCCCCGTCCTCCTTGCTCAGTTTGTGCCTGGTGTGAACGGAAACAGTTCATTGCTGTTGTCCACCTCTCTCCACTTACTACTTTTATTACATGTGTTGAATAGTATGGTGATACTGGTTGTAAACAGTTTGATGTAAAGTTTGGGAGCAATGTGTTGCCATTTCTGCATTTCTAGGCTGACGTGTCTAAAGGGTTTTCAAAAAGTATATCCCACAAATGCTGCTGTGGGAATATTTCCTCCAAATGAGGGGTGTTAGCCTTAGAGAGTGGGATTAACATTAACCCTCTGGAGGGTTTTGCAACTGAATAAGTTTCAAAACTCCAATTTATTATTTAATGTAATTTTAATTATTTAAAATCTGCATCACAGTGAAGTGATTTTGAAAATTTTACCTACTTTGCATTAGAAATGTTCAGTTTTGAGTTGTAAACATGTAGTGTCGATCTATCAGTTTTTATTTGCCTGATAGTCTGGCCTCAGTGTTGTATGCTATTTATCTTGAGATATAACCTTTGGGTCTCACAGTGATTTGACAATTAAATTTTCCTTAATTTTGCTTACTACTGTCTGGTTTTAAGGTGTGAAAGGTACCTAGCTGAAAGGAAAGACTGGGAGTAAAGAGTTAAATCTGTATAGACTCAAGCTAAACTATCTGAATATGGCCCCTGTGATCTTAGTACTGTACATTTGCCCAAGGTGCAAAGGTCTTTGTATATGATCCCAGAGTGCATTGCTGTGTATGTTTAAATGTTGCACCAAACAGTTAAACTCCCGAGAATAAGTGGGGAATGGATTATGTTACTTCAACAGGCACTTATTCTAAAACATACTTGCTTATGAACTTATCTGAATAAAGGCTGCCCTGGTTCTGAAGTCTATAATGTTATATCATTACCCTCACATTCAAACATGCATACAAATCTGACAAGCTGTAAATTCATTGGCTGAAAGCAACTTCCACTTTAGCAGCTGTATCTATTTTGGTGTATTGTCTTGGAGGCTATGTCAATGAGCCTCCGTATTCAAGTATTCAGTATTCAAGTGCTGAAGTTTTTGATTGGAAGCAGACTAATATTAATCTTCAGTTATCAAAAAGTCTAATTCATAATCTATTTCCCCCAAGTCCTCAATGAAAAGAGACATTTTTTTAAAGTCTGACAAAAAATCATTTTTATTTGCTGAAGTAAGATTTTTTCCAAACAAAATTACCAACCCCAGAACAGGACATGAAACTAAAGAACTGAAGTGTCTGATGTTATGACATGTGAAAACAAATTCATTTTCTGTACCTTGGAGACAAGACCTACCGGATGAAAATCAAATAAACTAATTAGCGTTGAGCAAAGAACATTTTATATATTATGGCCCTCTGGGCTAATTTCACCCCTTTCCAGCTACCCACTATATAAAACTCCTTAAATCAGTGGGACATAAGGCACCGTACTGAGAGCAAGGTCAATGAAACCAGACTCTTTTAGGACATAATGAATGGAGACAGAATTCTCCAAGGGATCTTCTTGATGTATGTCAGCAGCACAACAGATCACGGACCAGTGATTATGAAATGGACCTGTAGTTCTATTCCCCTGCCCCCCCCCCCCCAACTGCTGTTTCCATATTTTCTTCTTGAACATTTCTAAACTGAATACAGAGGTTTAATAGGAAGTTCTCATTATCAAGCTGCCTCTTCATAGGGAAAAAAGGTAAAGGTGGACAAACGGAAAAAAAACCCAGGAATATGTTCCTATTTGGTTAAAAACTGAAACTGATGAGCAGCCATGTAGTATGACTTACATTATTCCTTATTTTATGGAAATACATTTTTAAATGCACACCTCTAATTGTAGAATTCCATCAAGTAGGCAGTCTGAACATACAGAAGGAAAGGGTCTAGTAACGCTCCTGAAACTCTATTCTAAATTTATCCACTGCAAAGTGCATGCCTCTAAAAGTAATGGTTTGGCAATCATGGTTTGTAAACAGTTCTGGCGGAGGTTCTCCAACTCCAAGTAGGTCTTTCTTAGATTATTTAGAAATACTGGTTTTCATTCTCATTTAGGAACGACTGTAATGAAACCTCCATTTGGCATAATTATTTCTCATATCTTGAAGTGATATGCTAAACACATTTTGTTAAAACTGAGGTCATATTTACTCTCATTTTACACAAAATCACAGTCATTCTATACTAAGCCTGACTAGAGAAAGGTCAGGGGAAAAAAAACAAAACCAAAACAAAACAGAGAAAAGATCAGAGAAAAGACAGAGGAAGATTTGTTTTATTATATGAAGTAAGTATGAACTTTTCCAGGCTTGTGAGTTCTTGAACTAATTGGTGTGAAACTAACTCAAGTTAGTTGAATTAGTGAGTAATTATGTTGAAAATTTAGCAGCTTCGATGAAGACATAGACACACCAGAAGTTGTCCAGAGGCCATCTTTAACTGCATAATCCGCTGGAAGGAAAAGTACGTAGGTTCTTATTGTGTTGGTAACAGGGTTGTGAATAGTTTGTGTAATGGGGCAGCAGGATTCATTAGGCTGCACAGATAGTAGAGCCAAGTGGCTGACTCATTGTAATCAATTATTTATATTTAGTGAAGTCTGTGGCTCAGTGTGGCAGTTAGACATTAACATATCCAAATCATCTGGAACTGTCATCCGACATGCATAAGCTGAGACATTATGAAATCCTGCAGGAAACCCAAGACATAGGCAAGCTTTATTTTGAATAAAAGAAGAATTGAGAGGTTTCGAGAAATAATGGAAAAGCTCAGAGCAGACTTGGTATAATTTATGAAGAAATACTACACCTGATAGAGATGTTGGAGTCAGTAGATAGCAGTCCGAGTGCAGCAGTTACAAGAGATTTTTGGTTTTCTTATAGGTGGTATTTGTCAAAAAGATTTCAGTTAAGAAATTTGTGGTACTTGGAAGTATTCAAAACAAATAAACAAACAAAAAAACAACGAAAAAAGGATAAGTAGCTCAAAATAGAAACCTAAAGCTTAAAGAAGATTACATATTTTCCTCTTGAAATCCATACAAAAATTCTCAATGGCTGAGTGTTCTGGATGCATAAATGCCCATTGAGTCTTAAAGTTAACATCATGTAAAACCAGGCAAGCAAATAAAAATGAATAGATCAGCTTAATGCAGATTATCCATTAGATCTTAGAGTGTACTTGACCCATCCAAATCTCATAACTTTGTAGAATCATTTTTATTCCTTCAGGTTTATTTCATATATTAAAAGCATGACTCATCCATACTGAGCATGAGAAACAGATCTGCTTTATTATACAAAGCACAAATTGGTAATATGGAAGAAGCAAATATATTGGTTCTTCAAGGACATTTCTGATTTATGTCTCAAGACAAATCTAGGGACATAAGGATGTTAAGTTTAAAAAACTGGATTTACTGTTGGTGCTTGTATTAGCGCCACATTAATACAGCACTACTGGAACTATTGTTTGCTGCTTTTTTTTTTTTTTTTTTTTTTTGGAAAGGGCAGGAGAACAAAATACTTGATTTAGCGTGACCTTGTCAGTGTTTTGTTAGGCTGCTTTCAGTCACGAAGGCATGCATGCTAGTACCGTGTAGTCCGTCTCTAATGATTTTTGATGTGGTTATCCTTAAGAAGCTATTATTCTGTGAACTGCTAGAAGATTTTATATCCTGAAGCACCTCTACTTTCTCCATTCATAACTAAATTGGAACACTCAATTTTGAAATAATAGTTAGCGTGATTTATTATTTACCAAGGCAGCGATGAAGAAATGTATTTGAAAAGAAGCCAGTAGCAAATTACAATCGATTTGCAAAATATAACAAATAAAATGTTTTACGGAGGCAGACTTGCTGTTTCAAGTGATATGTGATCCATAATAATATCTCCAAGATGTCTGCTTCTTTATTACTGTCAACAATTCATTAATCATCTTCCTACAAAAAAGCAACTGCACCCCCCAACCCCAGTTCAGACATCTAAGAAAGTGCTGATTGTGGCTCTGCAGTTTCTACCCATTTTTTTCAAAATGCTGTTCTTTAAGTAAAATATACATTCAGAACTTCAGGAAGTCCCTTCAGGTGCCCTTGGAGTGAAAGCAGGTAAAATTATTTATCCTGTGATGGAATCTTAATAGTGATTATGATGATGGACTACAATTGGCTGATGTGTTGAATGGTGGCTGTCAACAAATACAGAAACTGGAATGACTAATGATGCACAAATAATTAAATTCATCCTAAAATAATGTGTAGTTAGAGATTCTTACAGCTGTAAGTTCACTAGAAGCAGACATTCCTGTTCATTTTCCAAGAAGGTAAAATATTAATTTTTTGGTTCTAAAAATACAGTTTACTTATAATCTTCTGCTGTGCTTCTAACTATTTGGTTTTCATCCCCAAATGCTGTTATGCCTGCAGTTCAGTTAACACAGCATAACTGCTGTGTTCTGTGCAGTTCTGTCATTTGGGGAAAGACATTTCTTCCAAGTGCCAAGAACGTTGCAGCTACATCTTTTGAGTTAATCCAGAATTTTTTTTCCAGCAATATTCTTTAGCTACGCGATCTTCACTTCCCTACATTTTCCTGACTGCTGGTGTATTCCTGAGGAAGGAAAGACAGCAGAAGCAAAAGATGCCTGAGCTACAAAATAGTTTTTAGCTCGGAGATAATAATGTGCCTAAATGAGGTAGGCAACTAGCTATAGAATAGGAAGCTTTATTGAATACTCTGCTGCTCAGTATATGTGTTTCTCAGATAGTGCTGGACATTTCGCTGCATCCTTTAGATAACATAGATGAGTTGCAGAGGGATGAATTTTCTTCCTCTAGTAAAGTATAGATGAAAGATTAGCTCTATAAAGATGTTTAGGCATGTAAAGATGCAGATAAACACTGACAGGATCATCAGCAATCCCATGTTTAGGCCAGTGAGTTTATTCAGAATTATGTGCATTATCCATGTAATTCACTTCTGAAAGTATCATCCATCGCCAAGCTGGATGCTTAAATGCTACTGTAAATCTGGCCCAAACTACTCTTATTGGTTGTCCAAGACTGAGGAAGAACACCGCAAAATTTACAGAATATAATGATAGAAATAGAGCTACTGGTTTATTTTATCCTTGAAAAAAGCGCAGGCTACTTTCCAAACATAGCTCGTTACTGTAGAGGAGATCATTCTGCCAAAACCACATAGTAGTGCACTAAGTTATCTAAAAAGCCTCAGGAACTTCTTGACCAGACAGCACAATCTGTTAAGCCCGTTCTGTGATATGCTATCAGTAGACGGAGAGCAATCTGTCTGTGTCCATTCTCTCTCTTACTCTTCCAGACTGTAGCTTGGTTACTGTTCCCTGAGTTAGTTGCATTTCTATGCATATCCATGCATTTAGTAATCTTTAATGGATTTCCCTTACAGGAATTTGTGCAATCTATCCTGAACCAGTGCACAGTCAGTATGAAAATGCAGGGTTAGCACCGTTATTTTAATCAAACTGATCCGGAAACTGCAAAATGCGACATTAGTACCAATTAATTAAACCATCAGCAAAAGGCTTAACCACTTTTCTTGCTATATTGTGCTATTTATAGAATGAAAATAACAACCAGCCAGTACATCAAGACTATCAAATAACAAACAGATAGTACCTTCTCATTCAAGTAAAACAAGTTGCATTATAACTGATGGAACAAATAAAAGCTCTATCAAAATCTGTAAGAAAGTTTGCTGAGACAGATGTGACTTAACAGTGTTTTTAAGTAACCACAATAATTATATATTAGTCTAATTGCTGCTATTCATTGTCTTTATTACAGTGGTTCAGGGGAGACAACGTGGGAAGACAGACCATAATATCACCAGAGCAATGTCTTCCAAATTTTTCTTAGTCGTTGAGTTTCTGTTTGCATGTGAAACCTTTCATAAGAAAAAGGGCAGCACAGGATTTTTTTTGTTTGAATGAGTGTCATTTGCTTCTGGAGAACTTTCTTGGGTTTTTCAAGTCTTTCATTTTGGAATTAAACTCTGCCACTTGGACAAGGCAGACAGGCAGCTAATTAGCCAAAAAATGGGCATTGAGAGCTCTTGGAAAAAAATTTTCACACTTTTGTAACTAAAATGATTGCTGAGGATATGGTATTGATTTGATAGTTTTGCAGCTGAAAATGTTTGCTAATTGGAGAACCAATTCTGTATTTTTATTCCCAGCACAGAAGCAAGAAGCATCTGAATTAAGCATCGAGAGCAAATACTTGCTGAAGGAAAAATAAATCCAGTAAAACCCCAGGATGTGATACTGGATGAAATGGCAACCTGGCAGCCTTGCTCTGGGCATTCTAAAACTGCCCTATAAATGGACAGGTAGAAATAGTCATAAAAATGATTCAAAAAATTAATATCAATGAGTGCCAGTAGGCAATTACAGCTGGGCAAGCTAATAACATTTTTCAACTACTGTTTTCATCAAAATGGTCTATGGGGTTATTACTACTATTGTTGTAATGATTAACAATGAGATACAAAACCTTCTGATGTGTTGCCCTTGCTTTCACAGAATTGTCTCTCTTTTCTGGCAAATCATTGTGATAGAAACAGGTAAAGAGGAAGACTAAAAATGTTTTCTTCTTTTGTTTCTTGAAAACCTTAAAAATTCCAACAAAATAACTGAACAATATGAGAATTAGTTTAGATTATTTTTAAAATATGTGCATTTTTAAATTTCCCTTTAGATAACTATTTATTTCATCAGGCAATGTTAACCCTGTGTTAATGCTATATTCAGGAAAGAGAAATCATAGCTCTTCTCTGTTTCAGATGTCATTCAAATAGCAAAAAGTGTTTGGTGATCTCTAGGAGCTGAATACTTGCAGGCTGCTGGTAACTGCTGACAAATGGCACCAATCATTTCCTTACATCTGTATCCCTCTGAATTTTCTTAGGTTTGGGGTTTTTTTAAATAAAATAAATTTTTTTCTCTATCCCAAATCAGATATTGACATTTCTGAAAAAGTGCCAGCCACTCTCTCAGGTAATTTCAATAAATATATGTCCAGCACTACAAGAAGAAAAAAGAGCTATAGTAAATCCCCCAGCAACAATATGCTGCCAGCCCATCCCTTCCCTCCCCCCTCCGCCCCCCCCCCTCCAAAAAAAAAAAATCTATGGAGCTATGGGATGCTTGCTAGGAAGATAACATAAAATATAGAAGTATGAATAAATAAAAGAACGCTTGTTTCCTCCAATGTGTATGCCTTGTGCCGTTTTATATCCCTTTCATGTCCCTCCCTTCATCCCTACTGTCTCATTCCTTTTATTAATTGCGCTGCTTTTTCTCCCCTTCCTTTTTTCTGGCCTTTCTTCTTGTGGAAAAGCATAACTTCTGTTCTACTCATTCATTTTTGCTTATTCATTTTTCTTTTCTTCATTGTCTTTTGACCGTGTAAGTCTCCTTTCCTCTACCCCAGAGATAGTTTCTCATTTCTCTTATTTCACTCCCTATGATCTCTGTGCCCCTCCTTCTGTCTCTAATCCTTTCTATTTCTTTGCCACATACACTCTGTCTTACTGACCCCCTTCCTCTGCATTCTGCCTCCGTTTGTTCTTTTTATGGCCTGATTGACTTCTTTCCTGTGGCCTCTACATAACTTATCCTGAATTCATTCTTTTCTGTCTACCACGGTGCGCAGCTGGCACATCCAGCTCTATCTCCTGTTCTTCCTTCGTTCTGTTACATCATTTCAGCTTCTGGACTTCTACCCTTCCACCACTTCACTGGGCTGCACCTATAGCTGCTTTGGTTTATTCTACTCAAAGGGCAGAAAGGAGACAGAATTACCTAAAAGCATGGCCCCTTTCAGAGAAGGCTGAAGTGCTGATGTACCGCCGCCGCTCCGTGTCCTCTCCCTGTCCATCAGAGCACGTAGGGGCTGGCTGTGAGGAAGGGAGGATTCATAGCTGGTGCCTGCTGTGCTCTGATTATTCTGCACTTGCCAGAGCTGTGAGAAGCAGAGCATAATTAGATCAGCAATGAAGCTTCTTACAGTTTGGAATCATTTGTTAGTCCCACTGATGGTTTTGTATAGTGAAGGGTTGATTTTATGTAGAAAGTAAGTTATTGAATTACGATATGTCAGTCATAATAATTAGTAAGCCCTAGCTTATGCTCACTACAGCAGAATGACGTGGGTTGTTTTTCCCCTTAGCTACGTTGTAACTTGGATAACAAGTATGTGAAATTTCACCTTCGCATGTAAAACCCTCTTCTAATATGTGAAGGTCCATACTGGATCCAAGGCCTAGGGCAAAACCTTGGTATCACTAAAATCTATATGCCTTTGACACTGATGGGCTGTTAGGTGTGATGGCTGCATCTGTACCAGCCTGTGAGCACTCTTGTTCATACTGTTAAATTGTTAATTGCTGGCATGTTTTCCAGTCATGCTTAACTAGCATCCACTCAACGATGCTTGAGCACAGTTTGGGGATTAGCACAGGCCGGGAACCACCCCCTGCTAGGCAGTGGGGACAGGGCTACCCTGCTTTGGGAACAGAAGAATTTAGCTGAAGGGAAACAAGCTGTGCCTGTTAGTTGGCCCAAGGGCCTTAAAATGGTTCCTGGATTATTTCATTTACTGCTGTGTGCGGCTGAATCTCATCTCTTGGTTTCTTAACTTTTTAATTTTAATGTTTATTGCTCATATTTATACCACAGCTGTACTGATTTATATCAAAGGTCATTCTAACCCCGTGCCACCTCTCCAGTAGTAACTTTCCTGGACACTCACAGCAAATGTAAATGAGACATTCCCCAAATAATCTGGTATAATGGAAGTAGTCTCCAACTAATTGCCCGATCTTTGTTTCAACTCATGCAGATTTTCTGTATGCACAACATCTTTTGTCAAGATTTACTGTCTGCTGTTACGTAGACAACCACCTTCTTTTTTGCTTCTCTGAGCTTAGCTTCTGACTTCATGTGATGCCTTAGTTCTTGTGTGTCAGAAGCAATAAACAGTTGACTGCAGTCCATACTCTGTCATTTATGAATGTGTTAAAGAGTGCAGGTTTTAGCACAGAGTGCTGGGAATGTCCACTAACTATCTCTCACCATTGTAATATCTGACCATTTTTGCTTTTACTCTCTCTTTCTTATCTTTTAAACAGAAAAGATGGGATTTTTGTTTTGAGTTTCACTGAATACTGATACTTATGAACAGTAATGTGTTGTTTTTCATCTGGCCGAAGTCAGTTCTGTAGCATCCTATGGACTTGAATTCAGGCAAATCATTCTCAATGGTCATTTTGTGCCTTGAGTTCCAGGCTTGCAGAGAGATAGATTCAAATATGTCAATAGGAACAGAATTTTCTAAGAGTTGAATCAATTCCTCACTCCCTTCCCTATACCGTTACAGTATGTGGATCTATTATTTAATGTTATTTATGAGCTTTGTTAAATTGGTAGAATGAGCAGCTCTAGACTTATGTGCAACATTTTTTTTTAATATACCAAATAGTTTTGTCTCTTTCCCTAGTAATGGTGAATGTATAAATGTCTTTATTGGTTTTGTTTGGATGCTAGTTCGCTTTGATCATTCTCACCCATCTTACACCAGTGAAACTCCAGGAAATGCTGTTAATTTACATCAGCCCAGGTAAAAAAGAGAATCATAGGCAAGACAAAAGGTTTTTTTTTAAATTCCTTACATAAAATTCAATATTTTGTGTAAGAATTCTCTCCTGTCCACTGTTTGTTCCATGTACCTTTGAAATGGGAAAGGCCTGCTAGTGTCAAAGAGGACTTTCCCATGCTCTGCTACAGGAAGGTTATAAATAGATTCTGTATTGTTAGGTACTGAAATAAGAAGCTTGCTTTTTTTTTGTTCTTTCTAGCATAATGTTAAGAAACTTAGTTTAGTATGTCTTTGGGTTTCATTTTTCTTGCACATTACCAATTTTGCAGATGTTTGTACCAATGCTATTTCTAAAAACATTTCCAGTTAACTCTGCAGTCTAACAAATAATGTTCCTGTCTTTATCGGAAATATGTGTGTGTATAGCGTGCTTGTCATTGACCCATCTCCTTCACCTTTCCCTGCAGGAATAGAAATTATACAAACTATTTATTCTATTTAGAAGTTAGTATTGGATGCGGTTGCTAAATCTTATGTTCTATGTGTCCGAGGAGTTAAAAGTTCAAGATGACGATGTAAATCTAGTGTATTTTCTCAGCAATGATTTGAATCTTCCATATTCTTTAAGTACCATTTATTCTCAGAGACAGATTCCCATGTGATTTTGCATTTGAAGTAATTAATATGTTCGTGTTTAAGGCAGAAGGCATTTGTGGACTGCTAACATACAAGATGATAATGTGGAAAATTATCAGCGGCTCTTAACTCAGGTTTTCCTTTCTGTAAGACTTTTTCAGAGCCCCTGATTGCAAGGCTGTGGTTGAGGTGTCTTTATTCTAATCTTAACTGTCTCTGTTTGCTACCAAGAGCAAGTTTCTAACTTCTCCCCACCCACTCCCATTTTTTTTTTTAGCTCTAGGTGCTCTGTCACAATGCCTCCTACATAGCATGGTAGTGACGATTAATTCCTAACACATTTACGAGGTACTTCCAAGACTGCCTTGTATTCCAAGTGGACAATTACAGACAAAGGTGGTAACTTTGTTTAATGCTTTATATTGAAAAAAAATCTTCAAAGCATGTTATAAGCTTTAATGACAGGGTTACCGATCTCCTTCCAGGAAATTAGGAACTTTGGGCACTTTGATAGTGTGTTCATTACAAGGAGCCATATGGTCATTTGAAAATATTTTGTGTGAACTGAGTGCAAATAATGGAATTCTGGAACTATTTATGACCACAAGGGTGGTCATATGAATCCTCTGTACAGGGCTACTGGAACCTGCATTTCTTGGTCACTATGCAATGAACACTTGCAAATCATAATCTGATCAAGCAATACCCACAAACATTGAAGAAAACCTGATATGAATTATTTATTCATTCATCTACCTATTAATAAAAAGGCAGTCAACCTCTTATTTAGAATCAAATCACAGCTCTGGCAGAGGCATGTATTATGGTGAAGGAATCAAAGATGTGATGGCTAAGCTGTTTCTTTTGGCAAAACTCCTACGAGGCAATTGTAAAATAGTATCTTTATATACTTAAATATAAGTATATTTGCATATCAGTAAATATGTGTATTCATAGATAAATAGTATACTTATATATTGTACATTTATATATAATAAACACATAAATAATTTATCTAAGTCTATGTGAATATATAATTATTTATTTATACGAATATATTTATAGTTTCATTCTTTTGACTTAAAAAACCCCAACCCACCTCTGTTTTTCCTGTAATGGACTTCAGAGATTGGCACACTTGATAATTCTGTCTCCACTGAGACCTACAGAACACTAGAACCCCCTCCCACGTGCACCGGGATGAATTGGTCAAAGGAATATTGGAGTATAGCTATAACTTCCATTCAAAAACTGGCCAAATAATTTTGAAGTTTTAATCTCAGAACTTCTAACTGGATAAAAGACTTTAAAACAGAAATTTCTGAAATTTCTACAAGAAAAAATATCAGATGTTATCTAAACTAACACTTACAGTACATGATGATAGAGATTATGGAGATTTCAGATTCCAGTGGTTTCTGGCACTGTCCGCTTTATTTTACATTGATTGCATTAGCAGCTTCATCTGGAAAGGAAATCAGATAAAATATTTATTTAAAATAAGTTAATTCTGTTATTGATTTTAACTATTTCATACATATAAGCTTTCCTTTGTAGCATCAGAATCCATGGTGAGACGCTGGTTGAGTAAGATACTTAAGTTTAGATTGCTTTTCAAGTTAGCAAGCAATTCTTAAAAGTGATTAAAAAGAGTAATTGCCTAACTTAGTCATTGTATGTAAAGTCTCTAAGACCATGTCTAAGCTAATCATCACAAAGTATAACTCACTGCATTCATATTTTAAATAACCTGTCATTGTTTATAATCTCAGTTTGCACACACCTATTTAAGAAACAAGATAACGTGCTAAGAGAGTATGCTTAAATAATATTCTAGATGCAATAGCAACAGAAGAAAAGCAGAGAAATAGAGAAATAAGGCTGCCACATAATTTTAATCTGTTTTACAGTAAATTCCATGGAGTTGTCTGATCAGGTCACAATTACAAATGAGCTACTGAATCAGTGCATGGAAAACGAGCTAAGGAAAAGGCTGATATTAACTCCGAAATGTTTTTTTTTTTTTTTGTAGGTTTTACCATAACTTAATTAAAGGTGGGTGGGTTTTTTAATTAATAGAGAATATTTTCTTATGAAATTTTATTGTATTGATTCTGATGTGCACATCATGTAAATTTAAGCTCTGTCTTCTTTTAGTGGCACTTAAAGTGTTGGTCAGCATTCATGAGAAATGCTGACTAAGAAGTCCAGTTGCTAAATGAAGTGGCCTCTTTTCACTGAATTAGCAATCTATTTCTCTGTTCAAGAACTAGCATTACCTTCTGATCTTGAAGTTCAGTTAGTAATTTTCTTTTTCGTATTCTTGAGTTTAGCTCAGCAGAATTTATTTTCTCTTGAACAAAAAGGCCTGCAGTTTCAACTGTGCTCTCTAGGAAAGATTCAGCAGAACATTTTATACTTTATTTTCTGAAGCACCTCAGACTTTTTAATTATGAAAGTCATAATTTTCTGATCCAAAGTCACAGGAAAAGGACAAGCAAGGAGTAGGTCTGAGAAATTATTAACATCAGCTTCATCCAAGTACGATAAAGTTTTAATATACGTTTTCTTTTAAGTCTTTTTTTTTCCTGCGGAATGCTGTGGTAATTAAATCCTCTTCACGAGATCTTTTACCTAAAAATAAAAAGAAATTTAAAAATTACTTCTAGGGAAAATAGGAGTAATGTAGCCAATAAAACTGAATTTATTGAATTATCTTTAAACATCCAGGAAAAGCACCCAAACAAATGTTGTTTCTTATGAAAGGAAAAAATGTATTTCCAAATTATCTTACCACCTAATGAATGGCTGCTTCAGGTCACACTTCTGCCATGAATTCATGAGAGAGGAGATAAGATAGACAGTTGCGTTCTTTTAATAAAATTTAAAGCTATTGAAAAGTGCAGAACTGACATCAGCAGTGCATTTTTTTCTTCATGGCTTGTGCAGCTCCATTTCAGGTTCTCCTGTGCCAGCCTATCAGTGTCACAGAAACTGCTTGGAGAAGCCAATTTCTAGTTACAACCGAAGCTCTCCCACAGACCTAGGAGTGGAAAAGAAAGAAGTTGTAGGGAGGGACCCCTTTTGTTTCCAACGCATAGGAAGACAGTGGAGACTCTCCTCGTGGTCTGAAGACCAATGAAAAATTAACCTTCCAGCTCCTCCTTACGGAGGCAGGGAAAGACCAGAATTGTGGAGAACAGATGCACGACAGAGAAGTGCGATTATTTTTTGAAATAAGATAAACCCTGCAGAGCCTGGTCTCCATCAGATCCCAGTTACCTCAAAGAGCTAATGGCTCTGAAACATAATTTTTTTTCCAAAATGCTCTCCAGAATTTTTATTTCATTTCTGTCCATCTCATAGGCCCTTACTGATTGAGTTGTTTGAATCTTCAAGCTTGATTATCCCTTGTATATCAAAGGAATGGGAAGACATATGTACCCATATAAAATTAGGGGGCATCATCTCTCTTTTGTGCTGAATAGATGTCATCTAGCCAGCACCAGATGGAGAAGAATCATAAATCCAGTCCTGGCTCACTCAAAAAATGTTTCCAGCCACATTTTGTTTGAAATTCCAGGTCCTTCTCTTAGTCCTAACCCCCCCCCTTGATCTTTGTCCAAGCTGCTGAAGATTTGAGAGGGTCAGTATCCTCTTTGGCTTTAGCTGAAATAATTTGTTCTTAGGCAGCTTTTCCTTACCAGCACTGAAACCTGCTACTCTGGATTATTTTTGCAATTAGCAATTTGGCAACTTCTTTTATCTAAAGATGCCACAGATGCTGCAACCTCATTTAATCAAAACTGAAGATTCATTTTCTTTGTGCTTTGAACTGCTAATGTGTCATTTCAGTCCTTTACCGATTGTCCTATGAGTATATCACTGGATGATAACAAACACCAATATCAGTTTATGCTGTATATTCTTTTATTTCTTGCTTTAAAACTTGGACAGGTAGCAGACGGCTAATATTATTATTTTTTTTTTTCAGATTGAAATCTTCATACTCTTCCTGAACTTCCAAAGGAAGCATTTAAAATCTATTTTGTAAGAGTTAGCCTCTTAATGATTTATGATAGTAATGTGTAGGTTTTAAATCTTCTAACAAGTAATTTCCAAAATATTTGCTAGATGGTTTTAAGAATCATTCAGCGAAAACAGGCAGTGTTGTAGAAGTACCAGGAGCTTAATGAAGCATTCTGTGATGCTGCTACAAATTTTGTTTTGGAGATCCGGCAGTCACTATTAGCTATGAACCAACCAGTTTATACAGGGGGAAAAAAAAAATCCACTTAAAGTACTGTGGCTTCCCTTTTAGGCGCACCTTTGTTTCATAATCAGGGCTTTATACTGTGAACAATTTAGAATGTCTATATTGATTAAACCTTAGGAGTCTTCAGTTTAAATTCTATCTGGTATTCTGCAAACTATAATGAACATTACCAAATGCATGGCGTCTTCTGGGAAACACCTTGAGATTATCAAGTTTAATTTCCCCTAGGAAGTTCTTACAGCAGTGCAATCAAGCTAACTTTTACTCTCTGTAATGGAATAAGATTTAATCTACAATTTTTCAACCGCCAACACTTCCTAATTTTCTTCTTTTAAAAAAGCTGTAGAACAGAGTTTTGCTCTGTTTTTAGGTTACTGCTATACTTTTTCCCATAGTGCAACTAATGAATATCCTGTCCCTTTTTAGTATGCTGAATATGCACAAGCAGCTTAAACCCTACGGTTGGTAAGGAATTTATGTAAATATTGCAATTAAATCTTGTCTGTAATAACAGGTGACCTCTAATCTAGTATATATTGAGTCCCCTAATCTCTCAGATTGTGATGAAGATGCAAGGCTTCATGAAAGAAAGGCAGATCATAAGAAAATAATGATTTTTTTGTGTAAACCATGATTTTCCAATTACTACTCTCAGCTGGGACAGAAAAACATCTACCTTGTGATATGTTCTGTTCCAAAATTAATCCTTTTGTAACTGTGCCTTTTTTGATTAAAGACTATTTTTTCTTTCTTCCAGGCAAAATCCTCAACCCCTGTGGTAATTTTAATGTGAGTTGTATTTTTTTTTTTTTTTTTGCTTTCCCAGGATATTATTAAAGTATAAGCATATTGGCAAATATAGGTTTAAATAATATAGAGAGGTATCTGGATAAATAATCATTAGAATGATTTTATTATCTATAAACCTTGCCTTGAGGGTGAAATGTATCTGGTACATGCAAAAGGACAAGTCCCTGAATAATGTGCAAGCTTTCTTTTTTCAATCTATGAAGTAAATATCCAGTTGTTATAATTAATATTTTTAAGATATGTAAAAATGGTTATAGATGCTGACTGAAGAAGGACTTAACGTTTTGGTGACATAATATGTGCACAATAAAATAGGGGTAAGATTTGAGTGGCCAGAAATTCTGGGCAGATGTTGATGGAAACATTTGCCATGCCTTTGCATCACAGAAGAGAAATTTTAAAAGACTGGCTATGCTTACAGCATCTGTGTATGTGCCAACAGAATCATGCAAGAAAACTGTCAACTGTCACAGTGATCTTGTTTGTAAATTAGTTTGAAATGTAATGATAAGAAGTGCTGTATAGGAAAGAGGTGTTTATTTTATTTACATAAACTGTTGTTTTCTTCTGCCTGCTTTTGCTTCCATTTCCCGTATTTGCTTATATTTTGCAACATTGTTAATAACTGGGGAACACATTTTCCCACTATTTTCTTTATTGAAATAAATAATTTTCAGATGCTAATGTATAGCAATATTAGTCCGTGATATTACTGGATATTACTGGATATTTTAAGCTTGCAATATCTGCTGTTCGACAATGGAGAGCAGATACGGCCTTAATTTAAACTAGGGGAATGGGATCCTTCTGAAAGCAGGTTGTCCAAGCCACTCTGCCAGCAGTCTATTAGTGCGCTGCGGTCTGGCAGGTTAGGTTTGTATTTGCTGATCTCTGAAACTCTCCCGAGACGACAGTTCATCAGTGGCTTTGTCATTCTTCTTACAGCAGTGGTCTCAGGATCCCCTCGAGAGAAAATTAGACAGATAAAAACAAATCAAGGTGAGTAATGGATACAGTTTCTCAATTAGTTCATACTTTTGCTCTACAAGAAGTTTATTCTCTTCTTCATACTGCACCAGACTTGCGGTTATATTTTAAAGGCATAATTCTTTCTGCTTTGCAAGGAAGCTTAATTCAGCCTCCTCGTCGGAGCATTGCCTAACATGTAATAGAGCACTGTTCCTTTGTGCAGGATGAAAAATCATTCCCATCTCAGGCTGGGGTAAAAACCAAGCAAATTTAAATTTTGTGTGAAACTAAGCTTAAAAATCCATATTTTGGAGTTGACAGGGTTTTTTTTTTATCTGTGTATTACAAAACTACATCAAAAAAGAAAGTAATTTATACTTAAAAACACAAAACATTTGGCTAGCTTGTGCTGTGGAACTTTCAATGAAATCCAAAAATACAGGTTGATTTTTTTTTTTTTTAATCCTTGAAACAAAATTTCATTGACATTGATATGGTCTCACTGAACATAAAGATTTTGATGATTTTTATTTTTTTTTTAATTCCGGGGGGAAATGCAGCTCAGAAAACCCCAAGCCATCCTCTCTATTTCCTTTAAATCTACTCTGGTTAAGAAACTATAGTTAGGACATGAACAGCCTCTCTAAACTGTGAATGAGATCAACTCACTTCATACACTTAAAGTTACAAGCAAGTCCTTTTAAAGGTTGAAGTATTCAAGCACTTTTCAATGTCCTTGGTATGGGTTATGTTGAGAGAGGACCCCACAGGAATTTGAAAGAAATCTGTGCAGAGTCCCCACCCATAAATGAAAGACGACTGATAAAAATCCTCTGAAGGATAAATTAGAGGCTTTTCAGAAGAACCAAGGGAGAACAAAGACAGAAAAGCAACAGGGGGAGAAGATTTTATGTAAATGGCATGTCACTTGCTGTTTAAGGTGGCTGATAGGTGAACAGGGAGGAGGAAGGAGCATACAGTCTCCATTTCTACTTCAAAGAGACGATTAGAGACTTAGATTGGTTTCAGTGGAGTGAGAGGGATGGGTATCTGGTTTGAGAGAGAGATCTGAAGATACATTGTAAATAAAAAGCTTTAATGAGTATAGAAATGAGACACAGAGAAGAAGTGAAAAAATAACTGAAAACACAAATATAGCAAAGGATGTATTTTTTTAAAGATGGGTGAAGTTCTGTTTTCTTGCGTGGCAAAAGGGAAAGAGCTACAAAGAGAACAGAAAGGTTACTTTGCCCAGGTTCTCCATGTTGATGAACACAGGGAGAACCTCTCATACTCTCAGTAATCCTCTCAGTAGTCATGAGACTGCTGCAGATTGACACGGGTAGTCGCTGGCAGCGGGGTGTAATGTGACAGCATGAGCCGAATGACACAGACACAGCTCCGAAAGAAGTAGGAGGAAGGAGACCTCTCTGTAGGAGAGGGCAATTCAACAGGCAGAGATCATGCCTGTTTTGTGAGCGATTAAGACTTTTTTTCCTAAAAACAGTACAGAAGTGCCCACCAGGAAATCTCCCTTATGTAAAAGTTGGCGCCTCTTTGTGAATACAGTCCAGAGGAGCTCAGGTACATACTTGCTCTCCTTAAGTAGTTTTTTTCATAAAAATATTTGCTTTTTTACTCTCCAAGCCTTGTAGCTGTTTGCTAAAAATAAAGACCTGACGGTGAATACAAGTTTCATAAATGCCAAGACAATTTTGCAGTATGAATTTAAAATGTGGCTTGAACTAAAATAATTGATATTTTGTAGGTTGTTCATGTTGTTTATGTAGGTCCCTAATCACTTGAGGTATGTTTGAGCTTTTTAACTGATACTTAGTGCATTCAAAGTAGTAAATTAATCTCTTGGGTACACAGCAACTCAGCACACCTGGGGTCACAGTGCATAAAGTTATTTTTTTGTTGCTATCTACAGATTGTCTTGACATGCAGCATATACCCACAGGGTCAGAAGAATTGCCCTTTGATTATATGTACAATAATCTGGATCTCCCAAGGTATTCAAGTGGTTAATTAAATATCAAGTAATTGCTAAAACTACTAAGTGACATTTAATTAGTATGTTAATTGATATCAAATTTGCTCTCACTATCTTGTTTTATGTTAATAAAATCCCTAAACATTTCTTCAAAGTAGATTAGGAAACAATGTGCTTCAAATGTACTAATGCAAAACAGCCTTAAGCATTACTTCTGCTCGTGGAACATAACTTTGACTTAAATTTTTTTATCCCAGCTGTTTTACTTTGTCTATCTTTACTCTTACTTTTTGCTAAGAGTGTATTATATTTAGTAGTATAGACCTCTCTTGGAGGTTGGAGGATTTTGACTTTTCTAAGCCTGTAATCCCTTAGAAATCTATCTAAAGTGTGATAACTGTTAATAGAAATCTAGGGCTGCCTCTCTTCCCTTTGGCACCTACAAGTAGAGATAACAAGTCACTGTGGGGAATGCATAGTGCCTCCATTTGACTAACGTGAACGATGTATTTCTGCACTGCCTCCCGATGTGGCGTGTAGAAACCTGTGCTTCACGCGTAATACAAAATTGTCATCAAAGTATTAAGTGACTGATTATTCTGCAGCAGCAAAATGCTGCCTTAGTGTTAGTTTGCACAAGGAAAGGTGTTCCTCTCCTCCTCTCCATGAGCCTACCCAGGAAGCAGCCCTGCTTTACCTTTCAGCTTGAGCCTTCCAAAATTTTCCCTGCTTTCTTTGATTGAAGAGCCCAACTACGATATAGGAAAGAAATGCCTTTAGGCATTTTTTTGTCCAAAAAAAAGTCTGACTGAACTCCAGACCGACAAGAGCCCCAAGCTTGTCCTTCCTCCCAACCACTGAAGTGTTCCCAATGGCCGCATCAAGAACAGGTGAACAGACCAAAGTTGAACGTACTAAGGAAAAGGTTGTTTTCATAATGTTTAATTTGAGAACATACTGCAAAAAAATCCCCATGAATATTCATATGAATTTTTAAATGAATTCCTTTCAGCTGTGCTCATGCCTTTTGTGTGTTAGCTTTCTGTGGAGTTTCTTCTGCATTTTATTGGTGCCAATGCACAGAGAGAGTTAGTTTTACATTCAGGATCACAAAAAGCAGAGTCTAATTTATTCTCCATGAACATTCACACCCAATTACTTCAGAAGAGTCCAACTGGGGAATAGAAACAATGGTGTATGACCACGCACAACTAAACTGCATAGCTCTGGTTCCAACCCTTCCCAACTTCAAAATCTGGAATATCCGTCTAAGCAATATAAACACTGTAAGGGTTGAGGAGGGACTGTCAGAGAACTTTGAATTACAAATAAAGCAAATCGTGATCCGTTTATTCATGGATGTGTCACAGAAAAAAGAGGCAAAATTGGTGAAATAAATTATTCATTACAAAGTGCTCAGCTCTAGTTATGTGTCATCCAAATACTGCTATAGAACTAAGATTGCAGCAGAATGATCATGATAGGCAAAATATGACACTGATTTTCAACTATTTTTTTGATTGATTTATTTGAACTTCCGTGGCTTCTTATATATGACACTGATTTAGATTTCATAAATAGTTTCACACAATATATTTTTTTAAGTTTTCTCTTTCTCTTTGGATATATTGTGATAATCCACATTTACTAATACAAAAAGTTTATCAACGGTGTAATATTTGAAACCTTCTATAACACAAGTGGATTTATTGCTGTTATTCATATTTGTAAGTAGCCTTTCTATCAGTTCAGAATGTCCTCTGCAAAGTTAATGCTAGTTGTACAACTCGTATACACTGAACTAATGATACATATGACTGTAAACATGAATAATACATGTGAACAGTAGCATATTTAGAAATTGTGAAGACTTAAATTCTTGAAAAATAATGTACAGGTACAAAAAAAAAATTAGAATTGACATGTTTGTTTATAAAAAAATCTTTGAACGAACTTGTCATAGGAGATAAAAGGATTGCTACCACTTTGAGACCCCTTTCTACCTTGTCCATTAGCCCTCTCAGATAACATCAGCTCCAAAAGTATTTCAAAACACAGTCCAACTCCCCCACTTGCAGAAATGGCTATTCGCCATCATTATCACCAGCAAACCTTCTCTGATCTCCCAACATCTGCGTTGTCTTTTTCTGCTTTCCACCTCATCTTATTCAATGTCTTGCCTTTGCCCTGAGCCCTTGTGGGGCCCCCTCACCCCACCGTGTCTTCAAGGGTCGATAAGGTCCAGCTCCAGCTCTGATGTTCCTGACAGCTGTCTTTCTGCCTCCACACTTCCCAAGCACTGAGGGAGGCAATATATCACAATACGCCATGCCTCTTCTCTTTCATATGAAGCAGTTCCAAGTCATTGCCAAATCATTAGGCAAATGACTGTATTTTGAACGCCCTGTAGGAATTCAGTGGAAGCTACTGCTTCACACAAAAGCGAGACACAGCTAATCAGCTGCTTACCACAAAGCAGCAGCTCCTGCTCCTGCTGAGTGAGTGGGAATGTTATTTGGCGCAGTGAACAGCAGCTCCTTGCAGTGGACCCCAGGAGCTCTGCAGAGCCTGAGCCCAGAGCCAGCCCAAGAGACCGTTCTGTGAGGGCTGCAGGGCACCGGGACCTCCTTTAGACGACCTGGGAGCCACTGGCTAACACTGACACCAATACAAAACCTACTTATGTGTATGATGAGCAAGCCGTTGCCTTCAGACATGAGTCTGAAGCTCATATCTCACCAGGGCAAGATGCACAGAGAGTGTCTTGCTTCTGTGTCAGGAGCTGCTTCTGGCTCCCACGCTGTTCAGCTCTATGCCCGCCGTTCTTCCCTCTCCACTTCAAGTATTTTATGGCTGCAGCTTCTTCATGCTCTTATAATTTCCAAACCTTATTGGATCCATTTTACCTCCACAGCCTATCATGCTCCCTAGTGATTCAAAACCAGCATTATTGAGTCCTATATTGATATGCTTTATATACATGTTTATGGATATAAAAAGAAATAAGTATGCAGGTACCAAAACCTTTTGGTAATGAAAGGATGTTTTGCATACCCTGACTGTGACAGAGAGATAGCAGTTCTTCAATCCCCATTTCATTATGTTATCCTTTGCAGAATAACATAAGCTTGAGATTAATTCATTCACTTGCTTCTGGATTTTTTTTATTCATGATTATTTTTTTCTCTAGAAAAGATTAATGTTTGATTGTTAATGTCATATTCCAAAGTCTTCTGATAAGGGCTGGAGTATGAGAAATGTCTGTCTGAGTTATAATTGCTGATTGCTTTGAGTATAATTTTGGGCATGTCTTCTAGCAAACTACTTTCTTTTTTGTTGCAAAATCAGAAAAGTGACTAGTCCTCACCAAGAGCTAAGCCAGTAGTTTGATTATTTTCTGCATGGCTAACATGATTTCGATTGTTTCAATTATATTTGTTCAGGCATGAAATGCACTGTAGATCATTCAGCTAATTAAGAAGGGATGTACTTTTCTTTAAATCTTCTGTCCAGCAAGGTAAGTCTAAGCCCACCAGTTAAGACCTGGCAGTGTTCACTAAAAGTTGAAGCACACAGCTGTATAATGAAATTGGCCTTACAGCCCTGCCTGCAACACCACAGTTGCAACAGTGCTTAGCCATGATGCATATGGCTGTGGACACATGATGGAAATTTATACAATGATTTTAAAAGGAGGGACACGATTTTTAGGAATGTATGTCTGAAAAGATAACAAAAAATATTTGAACACATTTAACAACTTAGTTCGTAAGATCTCAGATCTTGTTTCCCACTAGAAATAAGGGTGGGGTTTGAGTTGTTCTGTTACCACCCTGAGCAGTAGCACTGATGCTACACTTATGTTTTAATGATGTATGAGCAAAATTGCACAATTAGTCGCACAGCCATTGATCAACATTAGATAATTGCTACAGCAGCCATGCCCAGACAGAATTATTGTCACGTGTACTTTAACATGCAACAGCTCGTTTAGTCTATTAAATATAGACAAGTACTGAGTTTAGAAAACACTAAACATTAAAGATATAACTGGTTTATAAATTATGAACTTTTTTCCAGCATGTCCTAAATTTGCATGTAACTAATAATATATTTTACTTAAAGTTTTCAGATATCCCAATAGTTTAGGAGTTTTGACACTTAACTTATTTTATAAATATATACACTGAGTGTATATGTCTGTGTATATGTTTGTATAATTTCCTAATCATTAGCTTTTTTTAATGTGCTCCGTTTTTATAATGTATGCATCTGCCAACTGCAAAAATTTACATTTCGCATCTACCCACATAAATAAGAGCAGAGACCTCTTCGTGTATATAAATATATACCCACGAAAACTTAGGACTGAAAAGTTAACATTCAGAGGTGGTAGAGTGGGAGTCTTCAGATGGTAATCTGCCACTTAAGGCCTGCCAGGAACAACCAAGTGACCCACCAACAGGCTCAGAGGTGATTTGTTTGGGATCCCGTGTGTGAACATATACTCAGCAGAGCTACGCCACCATGCATCATACCGTGTCGCACACCGTGCTCAGGGAGGCCAGAAACCCCGCTGCTATCGGTGCGTCGTGGCTATGGGGCAAGGGAATGGTCCAATTCCCTGTCAGCCTCAATGGCTGTTGTTACAAGGATGCACAGGGAAAAGGTTTCTTTCCTTCTGCACAACCTGGCTGATTAACGGTGTGTAACTAAAGGATCTGCAATGCAAAGACTGTGGAGCTTTTGACAGTGAACAGTTCTGTTGGCTGCTGCCGGGTGTGAGCAACCGCCGCTGCCTCCGCGTCTCCCGTGCTCTTACCGGTGAGGAGTTCTGTGTTTTCTCTGAGCTGCCTCTGAAACAGCCAGCTGGGGAGCCCTGCTCTGCACCTTTTCATTGAATACTTGTATCTCTTTCTCACAGATTCATTTGCTCTTTAACCTTATTTTCAGAATTGCCTGGATCTTTACCAAAATGTCATTCTAAGGCAGAGCCTTGTATGGAATATTTCAGCCAGGTTGGTTAAAGATAAGCAAATTTGGGAAAAGATGAAAACAGTGTTATAAAGAATGTGCCAAGTACTCTTAAAAAAAAGATAGTACTGCTAGCCCTGCTACAAAAATCCCCAGTAGGTATAAGCACTGCTTAAAATTGCTGTAAGATACAGTCCTGAAAGATGGTCAGTTTGATTAGAAAGATTGCTGCTGTATGAAACTATTCTAAAAGGTTGTTTATACATTTTAGTAGATTTTTAGTATAGAATTCAAGGATCGTTGCAATGCTGTCTGTAATCTAGTTTTGAAAGGGTTTTTGACATCCCTTTTTCCAAGAAAATAAATCTAACGGGTTTTGTTTAAGATTCTTACAGGTTTCAGGATACGATTGAAGATATATTCCATCATGGTGAATCTTTCACAAAAGTAGACTGAATTTGTTGTTGGCTATAGAAAAAGTATTCTCCGTATAGAATTTACAGAAAAAGCAGATGCCTGATATTTGGCCCAAGAGAAGGTCTAATAATAAGGACATTTCCCTGTACTTCTGAAAGTATTTGCAAAGAAACCTGGTTTCTCCTGCTGATCTGTATCTGTTTTAAGATAGAATTGTCTGGTCTCTGGGGCTGCTAATCTGGCTTGTTTCATGGGCATTAGATTCCCATTAAAGAAAAAAATGTACAGCTTTGAGATGAGCTCTCTTGACGTCCTATCTAAACTACCGAGGAAACCTGAGCAAAGGGATGCTCTTTTGTACTGCTCTTTCACGTCTGAAAGCATTTCTGCTTTAATTCATTCTCTTTACTTCTGCTGTGCTGAGTATTATTATAGTCTAGTGAGTTCCTGAAAGTGGGAAATGCCAAAGAAACAGGTGTCAGACTTCAAAAGAAGCATTTGTCAAGCGTTAATGTTCTGAAGCTAAAGGTGACAGCTCAACCTAAATAAGCTCTTCTCAACAGGATTTAAGTTTCCTTAATAAAAAAGTAATAATAGAAAGTTAAGTGCAAATCCGATGGCCTCGAGAGTAGAAGTCTTAGAAAAATGTGCATCATTTGACATGATATCTTGATTTAAAGACTATTTGTAGTATAGTGCTCAAAGTCCAAGGTTGTTTATATTCCCCTGATAAGACAATTTATGACCTATAAAGGTGCAAGTTTGCAGCATGAAGCTGTGTGTGGGCATATTCATGGGGCTGGTTGGCCTTTGATTACCTTGCGGTAAGGGTAGAGTCTAGAATGAGAACACCACAGAAAGAGCAAGAAACCAGTAGAAAAACAGTCCTAATATAAGTAAAAGAACAAATATTTAATTTGTGTCCACCTTTGTGTCCACCTCCCCCGCCACAACCTTGGACTTTGAGCACTATACTACAAATAGTCTTTAAATCAAGATATCATGTCAAATGATACACATTTTTCTAAGACTTCTACTCTCGAGGCCATCGGATTTGCACTTAACTTTCTATTATTACTTTTTTATTAAGGAAACTTAAATCCTGTTAACGGGATACTTCCTGAAGAACAGAGAAGAGACAGAGGGCTATATGAGCCACGTGTATATACATCCTACATGCTGTTTTTCTTGTCATGTTTATACTATGTGCATAAATAGCTTCAAAGTTGGAAGTTCATTTATCTGCTTCTCAATGCATGAGCACTGAGACTATGAAATCAGATTTAAGAAACATAAGTACCAGTATACACTACTTCATATAGCTGTTAGTGGATTAAAACCAGTGCTTTCAATTTTGATTTAAAGTCTGATAGCATAATAAGTGGTGCCTACTTTGCTACACTTTAAAGTCCAGTCATGGAAAATAGAGCTGTTCAATAACAGCCCATATTAGTGATATGAGAAGATGGCCCTTTTTATCATTGTGTCATTTTCCATGCTCATTGATCAAAATAGATACTGAGCATCTTTGCTAGAAAGCGGTATTTTCTCCTTGTCTCTTCTTGACTAATTACATGCGCATAAGGTCTATGCATGGGAAGTCCAGGAGCAGCTGTGTGCTCCTCCTTTCTTTTTTCGCCAGTCTTTTTTTTTTTTTTTTTTTTAATAACCATTTCAAACATCTACACCCATTAGTCTTTATTTGTCAGTTAACCTTCAGCAGTAGCTCCCTAACATATTTAGCTACACGCTTGGTCCTTTTACAAAGAGGACAGTTAAATAAAGTTACTTATCTGCTTGTGTTACCAATCTTACCTGAGGTTTTGGCATAGTGTTTTTTGGGTGTGCTTCTTCATAAGTCATACTGTAATCTACTTCTGCTGTTATTCAACCCCGCTGTTCTCAAAGCTTTTATCACATTACTGTGTTTGTTTCAGGTTTAATTTTGAAGGATGTACTTGCCTGCATTTCCATGTAGTACCAGTTAGGAATTTCAATTAACGTAGTATTAAGTAGGACTTCTTTTCCATCTCAGAAGAGCGTTGTTGTCCAATCTTGCACATAAGTGGGTTGGAGCCAAGGCTTAACTTAACCAAAGATTTTGTACGGGACTGGTCAGTCCACATGTAGGTTGTAGCAAAGGCAGTATTAGCATCTGTGGGGGTTCAGGAGATACCACTCCTGTTCTCCTCCTCTCCTTGAAGCGCAGATTGTGGCAGTCATAGTTCCATCTTCTAACAAGCTGATTGCAGAGACAGAAATAGGCTTGGATGTTTGCTTTTCACTAATATTAGTTGACGTAGTATTTTATATTAGGTAGAGCTATCTTTTCTATCAGCTCCAGCAAACATTGCTTTGTCTGTTCAGGCATCCTCTAATTAAAAGGCATTGAGTATGATGGAAACAGTCAAATGAAACGTGCTCACAGTGTGCCTTTTCCTAGTGTATTTGGATTTATCCATCAAACAACTGTCTTTTATGATTCCTTATCACCAGCAATTCAGTAATCAGATGTGCGTGCTTGGTTCAGTCTGCAGTCTGTGTGGTTATCAGTGTGACAGTTTTTCTAAGGAAAAATAAAATCTGACCCTTGCAATATTGCTAAGCAATGTCTGATCTGGTCATCAATGACCCTGCAAAGTCTAAAGGCATAGCTGTACATATAGATATATAGGAACACTCACATATATTAACAAGATTATTTGTGGGCTTTGAGGACGCATGTGATTAGTCTTTTGGCTGCATCAGATGCAACGAAAGAAGAGTGGGTCTGTATGTATTTGTGTAACAGAATGCCACATTAGGGAGCCTTTAAAAATCAGGCTTTGAAGACATGGGAATAAGGAGCTGCAGATTATTATCATTATAATGAAGGAAGGAAAAGCAAAAATAGCTGTGTGCAAAAAGAATTCATATGATGTGCTCGAATGTTTGCTTTTCCAGAACAGCATAGTTCCATCTCGTGTCTTTTCAGCATTTGTCTATGATGGATGGTGTGACTCAAAGTCCTCCATAAAGTCTGGTGGCAAAGCAGCAGACACCATAAAAATAGCTGAATTTTGCTGATCTTCACCCTTGAATGGCTCTTTTCCAGTTCTTTTCTCATGTTTGCATTCTGTACATGTACACCTTAGCAGAGGCAAGAGGTTTCTATCGGGATGAGCAAAGGATACGTTTTTCTGTATGTGCTGTATTGATTCATTCTCACACTCACTTTCTGTGTCTTCTGTGGACGCTGCATTAAACACAACTTCAGAAAATTTTGCTCATATTAGAACAACTTTCCATTTCCCATTACCTTATTGTTAACACAGTTAAAAATGGCAGAACAAAATGCATGGAGCAGTCAATGAAAAGGACACCTGTGCCACATGCAGACTTGAAAGGCTGATAAGAAGGAAAGTGCAGCTGACAACGTATTAATTTCCCATTGCACATTTAACTATTAAAAATTAGCAGCTTCCATTCCTGGGATTAAAACAAGATAAGATTTACTCTTCAAACTGTGTAGCAGTGAATATAGATACTGTGAGCCAGAAGGTAGAGTAGGAGCTGGGCTTTTTTTTTTTTATACTACTGATCTGCCAAGAGAGTTGCCTTAGATCTGCTCTTAAATTTCAAAATCTGGTCCTGATCTAATTTTGCCTGTGAGTGACAAATACAAGAACTTTATTTAAGACCTGTATATAATTTGTCAGTGAATCAGCTAAAAATACAGAATATTCAACTATTTGGGTGTTATTTAGTGCTTGCTCACCTTTGTGTTCTTGAAAATCTATCTGACACTGTAAAACTGTTTTATTTCAAACATACAAGATAAACTCTGTGTTACCCAAAGGGAGCTACCTACTTTGAAAAGTAAATGAAAATAGCAAATTAGCCACCTGACAAGTAGAATGGGGCAAACATCTAAAGGAAGGAGAAAGATCAAAGCTTGGAATAGGAACTACAGAACTTCAAGCAACTTCAGGGTCTGGTACGTTGAATAGAGCCCAAAGGGTGATACAGCCTAGAGCAGTCTGAGCTTCTTAACTGCGGTATTCAAATCCCACTCACTGTACCTACTCCTAGTCAGGGCATGCCTGCCTTCATCTCTCCTCTACAAATGGAACATGATTCTCATTGTCAAGGACCCATCGATACTAAGAAAGATGCATCTGATTTGCATTACCTAGTTAAAACTTACACCAGATTGTTGCCACTGAAACGACGGAGCCGCCAGTCTCTAAAACCCAGTGCGCACATAACTTGGTCTTTCTCATTGCCAATGCTTTCCAAATAAATTGGCAGCATCTGAAATCTGACTGGTGGTGCAAGATTTTGTTTGTTGACAGCTTCTGATATCTGGAATAAATTGTCTTTTTTGACCCTGTCTTGTGACTTTGCAATTCCTTTTCAGTTCTTACACCAAAACAACTTGTATGCTTTGTTAATCTTCCTAGGCCTTATTTTTTGCTGTTGAAATTATTCATTAATACACTTGTTTTCTAAAATCATTGCAAGAAGATCAAGACTTATATACATGATTACCTTGGTATATGTGTGTACCTGTTTATCTTCTGTCTTGCATATTTCACGGGCCTGCGAGTGAAATCTGGCTTTCTGGGACATGCTCAGTACAGACAGAGTGCTTGATGTTGTCAGGAAACTCCAAAGGAAAGATTGGTAATTGTGTACAAATGGTGATTTTTGGAGGTTTATAACTATGTCAGATTTGAATGTCTTCTCATAAGGACAAATTCAGGAACCTCTTTCATTGCACTACAATTCATCCTGTCAAATTTCCAACTCTGTTTCAAAGCAAGGGCCAAGGGAAAACCTTGCACGTGTACTGAAAGAAGTAATATAATCAGCTGACTATTATTATTTCCTGTCTTCGTTGCTGGAAACAGATCAACCCAGACTTTCCAAAAACAAGGGAGAGATTTGTGAAAGATAATTCCAACTCCAATAATTAAAATTTAACCATTACAAGGAATTCAAAACAAGCTACACTAGTAACCCTATAGCCCTAACCATAGCAGTCTGTCAGGTCCATTTGTAATACTTGATAAAAATCAATACATTTAAAGATAAGGAAAGCAGAAGTTATACATGTAGAATTCCAGTGAAATAGTTCCATGCATAATTGCTGCCCTATAAATGAACAATAACATCTCATATTCTACCTTTTTAAATACAAGTCAGTGTCAGAAGTTGTGTTCTCTGGGCTTGCAAAGATGGAAGCTGGATCTAAATTATGGATGTTTTCTACTGACCTATATGTTAAATGATCAAGAATTACAGAAGTCTCATGCAATAGTCTGCTCTGCATATATATTTAAAGAGAACTGTATGAATATTCAAAAATGATTGTTTCTTCCGTTTCAAAGAATAAAAGGAATATAGTTCTTCTGCTATGTATACATAAAGCATTTCTCCCAAGGTCAGAGGGAGAGGTCAGAGCCAAAATAAAAATCACTCCTGGGAGTGGTTTGCCACATGATCTTTTCTATGTTTTGAAAGGTCAGACTCCACGTGGGACAAATGTAATAATCAGATCCCAGAAGTATTCTACTCAATTTCCGAGGAAAAATTCCAGAATGCTAGAATTGGGATTTTGCTACACTGAAATGCCAATTGTTTTGAGATGTTTATTCTTATAATTATGAAGGTGGCTCAGCTCCAGCTGAATCATTGATTGGTCATGTCCCTTCCCAAAGAAAAAAAGGCGTTGTCTAGAATGTCTGAAAACTGACATTAGAAATTGTTAAAAGCGGTAGCTTGGATCTGCTTTCTCCTTTTCTGTACTGAGCTTGACAAAAGTGAGTGGTGCCAATAAGGAGCATAACGCCAAGTTAACCACCTGCTGTACAATCAGCAGTTCAAAGTACTTTGCACCTTTTGAGAGACTTTTGATGGGCATTTCTGCTGTGTGCAGAAAATAACCTGATAAAAAGCTGAGAATCTCTGGTCCTTTCTGGGGCATTTTCTTATCAAAATAAGAACCTTAAAGAAAGGAAAAGGAGGAACAGAGGTATAATAAAGGCAGTCTACTTGGAAATATCTAAGTCTTTAATTTTAAAAATTATTTAAAATAATTCTTATTTTTATTTATTATTTACATTTATGTTTCTTCATATTCTTGTATAAGATCTCTTTAGGAAAGATGATTTTTCATCCTTGTATCCTCTTTCTTAAAGAGATCTTATACAAGAATATAACCAAATATAACTAAATATAAAATTAAAGAGATGACAGCGAAGCATACTGTTCCCAGAAAGAAAACAAAAGAAAATTCACGGTCATTACAGAAAATAGTAATTACATATGCATGCAATCCCACTGACTCTGTAGGCACAATCTGGACTGTAATTATGTACGTTGGTTATTGGTGACAGGACAAAAGACTAGGTACTCTGACTACCAGTGCGTATTTCTTCGTTCAATATATGGTAGTAAAATGAAGAGGGTATGCTTCTGTGTACAGAGTCAAACATCAGTTTCCGACTGTGTGGCTGTGATCATTATTTCATTCACGCTGACCCTACTTCAATATTGATGATGTCACTCACTTCAGTGGAGTGGGTTGTGATTTAAGCTGGTAAAGGTAAAATCAACCTTCATGATGATTACAACTGGATACCATTTACTTTCTATGAAATACAGTAATTGTTTCTATGATATTTGCTACTTGCTCCCCCAACATGGCTTACCACTGGCTTTACCTTTCTGTTTGTCACAGGCTGTTTTTTACCCTACAAGTATTTTGGGGCACTTGTCATAGGAGCGGCAGTGTGCACAAACCTGCTACGATAATAAGAATAAATGAAAAGAAGATAATTGACGTGATGTTTCCTGTCCACATCTGATTAAGCAGAACTGTGTTATAACAAGGGCCATCCAGCCCCGTGCCTCGCCAGCTATCTGTGCAGTATCTAGTACAGATCCTTAGGGGGTGGAACAATCAGAACAGAGCAAATATAGCCTCAGTGAGGGAGCAGTTGGAGTCTGCAGACAATGTGGAGCATTACTTCAGAGGAGCGAAGCTTGGGCTTGGGACTGAAACCTAAAGGTAAGAACTGAAATTATTTTAGTGGTGTTCTTTCAGCAGAAACTTCCCAGAGGCCCCAAACACTTTTTATTCCTTCCCCTGTGCCAGAAGCACCAATTCATTCCCACACAGGATTCAAATTCTGCAGCTGTTCCCTCAGTAACTTCCACAATGCAGTTAGTTATTGCTGATACAAAAATCTATAGCACGCTGTAGAGTGGAAATATAACACAATATATTTGATGGCTGGATACCGCTATGAAGACTTAAGGAAGCCATACAGGAACAGTTCAGGATTTGTATGGCAAATTTAAAATTTCCTGATGGCAAAGCCAGTCAACATAACTTGCTTTATGACATCTGCTTCCTCTTCACAGAGGGAGCAACTTGAGTTGATGCAGGAAGGGAAAAGAGGGGCATGATATAAACCCACTTTGCACCTGGAAACCCTGATTATTGTGCTCTGCATTGCTCACAATGGGAGCACGATGCTGCGGACTCACCTGGTCTCCTCCTCAGCTTCCGCAGCAGAAACATAAGCTAAAGATCACCCTGAATATGGAAACGGAAAACATGGAAGATGTGCAGTGTCGGTGTTTTCTTCTAGTTGCTTAGTTTCAAAATTCCCTTCAACTGCTACCAAATTGCTAGTTCACTGAGAATTTTAATAAACACTCTCAGCCCTATATATGGTGAAGTATGAGAGGTTCTCTCCATTTATCTGTGAAGTTCTTAATGGTAGATAAATATAAACTTCTTACTGATAAACCTTCTTAAGGATTATTTTTCATTTCAATCATTTAAAGTGAGATTCTTCTTTCCGAACGAACTCTGGATTATGTCTTTAATTTACCCCAATGTAACACAGAGCAAAACTTCATTTTATGGAGAATGGGAAAAATATAACACTACATCTGCATCTACAAGTTATACTCCTAATTATTGCAGCAGTTTAAGAACTTATAGTTTACACAATTTGTTATATTACATGTTGAATTAATCTCACCTGAAATACCCGGTACTGCCATTTATTTTCTATTTTTTACAGTGATGTCAATTCAAAAAACAAAACCAGGAAGAACTTTTCTTTTTTTGGGAAAAGACGTTGACTTGCATATATTTAATTAACATGCACCTCCTGTTGTCACATTTGGTTTTAAAAAACTTAGTATTTTGACATACAATTACAAATTAATCACAAAATATTCCGTTACATTTAAAAAGTAGCTTGTCTTCATTTATTAGTTAAACATGCGTTGTATTTAGTGGAAATAAAAGTTTTGAATCCAGAACCTTGATGTATTTGACAGTTTTATGCTTATTGTCAACCTTTTTTTTGTTCTTTAATGAGACCATATATTGTTATATATTGTTCTTCGTCTTCCCGTAAGGGAAAAAACGGAAGCAATTACAACTTAATAACATTCTCTATGCTAAGAATGTGTGGAGACAGATAATGAAGTCCAATATACCTGCCTGATTACAAGTTGCTCTTTAGATGTAGGACAAATAACTACAAGATGGCAATGTCAAAGCAAGGAACACTTACACAATGAAATATTAATGAAAATACATTGCACTTACGTCTCAATGACATCTAAATGGGAATCAGTTATCAGATCTTGAGTGTTTGCAACAAATTTCTACGCTGTGGGAAAAAAAAAAAAAAGTCCAATGAACTTTAAAAATGTCAGCCAGCAGGGCTTTCAAATACATAATTTACTATTTTGTTGGCTTCCTATAAATAGATAATAATAAACCCCTCGCTAAAACAAGCTCATAAATGCTGAATCAAAAATGTGAAGAACACCATGAGATGATAAATGCGGAGCTGTATGGTAATTTTCTTCTAAGTAGAAAGTGTAGCTGTAGCGTCAAAAATGTGAATGGAAATTTTGACATTCTGCTTGTGCAGAGCAAGGCTTTCGTAGGGAAGAATCTGTGCCACTCAGCTTCTACATTGCTACAGCAATGCGGCAGCAACAGTGCTGGAATTGCAGCTAAAGTTTGATGGACTTCCATGAGCAACAGATTTTCATAGTATTCCTTGTTACACTTGCCTCTTTGATACGCTCTAATACTTATTTATCTGAACATGTGAAAAATAGACTGTCATATTAATCAGAGGGCATAATGAAGTAATTTCTCATAGACAAGTTTTAATCTTAATCAAAAATTGACCTATGTGTTATATTTTAAAAAGGCATATATTATTGAATGGTATTAATAGAACTTTTGATGTTAAAATACTTTATACCAGCCAGAATTAGATTCTATTTTAAGCTAGTACTGTAGGTTGAATGACGATAAAAACGTCTCATTTTTCGGTTCGATTTTAATAGCATACAGACTGTATTTGAAAGGCTCTGTTCTGCTGATCAGCGCTCTTCGTGCCGACTAACACTATGGTCTCCTCTTTATGGGACACGATCTCCCTTGCTGGGTGTATTATATTAAATCAGTAGGTGTGACTTGACCTCGGCAGGCTAGTGAATGGAACAAAACTTGGTAAGTGTATCAGGTCATGAAGACTGTTAAATCTTTCATTTGGATAAATTTGTCTGGGGCTATAAAATACCATTACATGGTCCCCTGCCATAGTGGATTCAGACCGCACACTTGAGCTACAGCATAACTAATGCCTTTGCCCGTATTGGAGGGGTCGAGAGCACCCATGCAGGCTCTGGTCAACCCCTTCGGAAGGAATCCTAGATTTATACTGGAGTGATTTACAGCCTGAGCTCTTCTGGACAGTTTTGGTACGTGGCTTAGGAATCAGGAGTCTGAGCCGCGCTGTGGGACACCTCTATATAGCGTGAATTCAGTTAGAAGAGATTTAGGAATTATTTCTTCAAATGTTTATATTGCATCATAACAAGAAAAGGAAAAAAAGCTAAACGTTTGATACAGGACCATTTAGGTAAATTGCATTTATGTAGGATAAACCCAGAAACTGTAAAACTAATTGATAGTTAATTGATCATTTTTTTGCAGGTTTATATTTAAAAAATTAAGTCTTAAAGCTTAGACATTTAGTCCTCTGTTAAAAAAAGGACCTGTCTTAATGAAAGCACTGTTATAACAACGATTTAATTGGATTTCTTTTCTGTTCACATTAAAATCTTTGTCATAAGAATGAGCTACAGCACTGTGGAATATTAATATAAGATATATTCTTATTCACACTAAACAGTCTCATGGTAGACCTTATATCAGAAAAATAATATTTTCATTAATTTTCTTCCTACTTTAGGAGAATATTCTTAGAAAAAAGCATAAAACCCCTCCAACTTACTTATCCTAGCTCTTTTTTTTACTGTTCAAGTACCTAGCAGTATGCTTAGGATGGCTGCATAATTCTATACATACAGAAACTGTAAATTGTTTTATAGACATTTTTTGTATTATCTTTTCTATTATGTTAAAGCCTAAAACCTCTGTTCAAGATAAGACCATAGCAGAACAAGACATTGCAAAATATGGAAAGTAAATAGGGAATAAATTAATAGTCAGAAAGTGATCTTGGAACCCTTGCTGGTTTCATAAGCTAATTTTGACTTTCCATATTTTAACAGTAACACGATATTTGTTGCCAGCAGGTTGAGGGAGGTCATCCTTCCTCTCTACTCAGCATCAGTGAGGCCACACGTGCAGTACTGTGTCCAGTTCTGGGCTCTCCAGTACAAGAGAGAGACATGGACATACTCGAGAGAGTCCAATGAAGGGCCACAAAGATGATTAAGGGACTAGAGTATCTCTCATCTGAGGAAAGACCGAGAGAGCTGGGACTGTTCAGCCTAGAGGAGAGAAGGTTCAGGGGGGATCTTGTCAATGTGTATAAATGCCTGAAGGAAGAGTGCAAAGAGGCTGGAGCCAGGCTCCTTCCAGTGGTCCCCAGTGACAGGACAAGAGGCAATGGGCACAAACTGAAACACAGGAGCTTCCATCAGATCATCAGGAAACACTTTATCGCTGTGAGGGTGACCAGGCACAGGTTGCTGAGAGACGTTGTGGAGTCTTCGTCCTTGGAAATATTAAAAAGCTGTCCAGACGTGGTCCTGGGCAACTGGTTCTAGGTGGCCCTGGGTTGGACAAGTTGACCTCCAGAGGTCCCTTCCAATCTCAACCTTTCTGTGATTCTGTGACATCCACTGTCCATCTGCAACACTGGATCGTGTGGTCCATAGTGATCAAGGGAAAAGCCACACAGGACAAAGGAGAGCAAGTTGTCCATAGGGTGGTCTCCAAGGTGAGCTGTATTTCTGGAAGAGAGCCCCCTTGCTTGACCATAGCAACCAATGCTTTCTGAAGCCCTTACAGCAAGGATGCTAAGCTATATGGAACCGTTAGCGTATTACAAGATAAATTTCTTAACTGCTTATTTTGCTTTGTGAAATGATGAATTGTCAAACATATCTTTCTAATGTGATACAAGTAAATTTTCAGAAGGCACCTAGATCTGCTTTTCTCATTTATTTATTTATTTCTAAGTGGAAAACAAAACAAAAGTATTTTTGCAGGCATCATTAGGCAATTCATCCTGTTCCCCACCAAGATCCCCACAGTTTACCCACAGCTTTATTGATTCTTCTGAACTGTCTCATACACTGCACCCAGCCAGTCAATAGGGTGATGATGGCAATCAATAGAAAGTATAATAAAATAATAAACTTGGCTGAGAACAGCAGCAGTACGCTTACACCTTAGAATTTAACCTATGAACTACATTTACATTCGATAGGCCCTTTCTGTATTAAAGCTTACTCCAGTGGGTTTGGGACTGGGTTTATATTTGTTGCTTGGAAGAAGCGAGGTACACAATCAATCTTGTGTAAAATGTGTTAGTAGAATAATGTTGCAAAACTAGCTACTCCTAGGATTTGGATGCTGCCGTTTCCTTTGTTGAGCTCTAACCAGTGGCTCTAAAATCTGAACCCTTAAATCCCATTAATGAATTAGCAGTGTCTAAGATGTTTTGAGTTACAATATACACAGCAACACATCTTAAATTAGATTGTATTTGGTTTTTGCTCTTGTATAATGTAAATTAGCTCAATTAGTCTTTGCCAAATGACTCACTAAAAGTAATTCTTGCAGGTAGACACAGGACTAAATTTGAAACAAAATCTGCATCTGTTTTTCAAGCACTATAAGGCCCTGTAAAACACAATTTACATTAGATAAGGTAATAACTCTTAGCTGTAGTAGTATTTAGGTATTTTCCTACTACTAATAATATGTCAGTGTACTGCAGATAATTTAATGTAATTGATAAGTTTAAAAATATTGTGCAGCCTCCCAACCTAGAAGGGAAGGACTGTTATGTGTTGCAGAGGTGCACAGAATATGACAGCAACTATTCACAGCCTGCTTCAGCGGAGGTGACGATCAAGGAGAAGTCAGAGCTGTTGTTTTATAGAGTAACACATTATGCAATGCATTTTATAATGTTATAAAATTGCTTTCTTCTGTTATTATATTGTATCCTTCATTTTTCTTCCCCTGGCTTTCTGCTATCAGCAACATAATTGTCCCATGAGCTTTGTGAATCGAGTACCTTAGTATAATGTACAAATTACTGCCCTTGAGCTGCAGATTGACTCTTACAGCAAATGTAAACAACTGAATCGGCAACATGGGTTTGAAAAAGCTTTGCTAGGATTCTGCATACTAGCAGCCTTTGTATCTGTGGATAACTTACATCATTAAAGAACACTTTAGGGACAATCACACAGCTGTGCTATAGGCAGGAAAAACTTTAAAAATAAGAAGGCTATATCTGAACTTCAGCGTACAGGAACACTTCCCAGCTTCTGACTAAAGGTTTCAGCTGCAGAACTTTGTTCTGGGAGAAGACCCAAGTTTGGGCCAAATTTCAGACTTGAACACACTGACTTTTTTTTTTTTTCCTTCATTAAACACGGTCTCATTGGCTACAAGGAAAGGAGAGCTGGCTGCAAACTCCCCCCAGGTGATTAGGAAACCTAGGTCAGAGGGTGTGCCCAGAAGCTCTGTGCCTCTTTAAATGCAGTGAAGGTGGGTGTGGGAGCAGCTGGTCTCAGTTCTGCTCACAGCCATGTGGACCTGTAATGATCTGTGAAGGTGAGGGAGCGGTGTGTAAAGGTCAGTGAAGCTATTATATTTCCATGGATGAAATAGTAGATTTTCCTCACATATGTATGAATCTATAGTAATTTCCCCTCTAGCCTTAGATGCCGGTAATTACTGACTATGGTGTGGTACAGCTGTAGTTTTACTGCATCATTAGAGGAACTTCTTCCACTCTGGTGCTTCCAGAGATGTCTCCAGTCACATCCCAGGGTACCTGTGCTATGCACTAGAAGATACATTGTGTGATTTCTTGCTTTCTTAGAGGGAAAATGTTTTGTCTATCTTGAATATTTTCATTCTTATGGTAGTTACGGGCAGCCTAACACTCAGTGTTTAGGAGTTGGGGTTTTTTTGGGGGGGTGGGTGGAGAGCAGACTGTGTTAGTGTAACCCATCATCCATGCAGAATTCTCTTCTTCACCAGTCTATGGTGCCTCAGACCTTGCAGTGCGGGTGTACCTATACACATGTGTATAAATATATATGCATATAGCAGGAATCATTTCTCTTCTGATTGAAATGCAGCCAGCTCTTAGATGAGATGTGGTGACTTTTAGCTAGTGGACGGAAATATTAGATGAGTGGAAAGTGAAGAAAAAAGAGAACGTGACAAGTTATGTGCAAAAAGTTTTAGTTGGGATATATAGTAATGACCTATATTGGCTTTGCCTGAAATACATGAGCTTCATATACCTGCACTGGCAGAAATGGCAGTGAATATTTAACACAAGTCACAACTTTTACACTTCCATGTTTCATATTCAATATATCTTTCTAAGTGTGTTATTCATCGTACCAAAAGTGATATAAACTAATCCTGCTCTGCAGGCTGCTGTTTACTCTCCAAGTGGCGTTTTAATAGCAAACCCTCCTTCCTTGACATACCACGGTGACAAATTACAGCTAATACTTCTACACCCAATAGGAAAGGAACATAGCAGTGGTAAGGATTTATACAGTAGAGAGCCATGTGCATATGTAACCGGCTGGCATTTTTAGTGCCCTGCCTTGATTTGAGACAGCTTTGGTAATACATAGCCTATCTTCTTTGTCCTTGGCTATTTAAAGATTTAATTTGTTTTGTTTGCTTTCTTTCTTTTGTAAATCCAGGAAAAACTCAAAAGATGCACGTATAACAAATCATATGACATCTTTATACAGTCTCAAAGAACATACTTAGGTAAGGAAAAGTAAAATTAAAAAAAAAAATAACAGTGGAAAATAAGAATGGGAATAAATATGATAAATGGCATTTTATAATACCCAGATATGTTTCTTTAAAAGTGATCAAAGATCTATATGTTTAATACAAGACATTTCACTCATTTGGCAATTTTTGTGTTCCTCTGAGACTGCCTTTCAAAGGCATTAAAGTGTGCTAATTTTTTTTTTTTTTGCCCATCATCAAAATTGTTCTTAATCCCAGCATAATTGCATCAGATATTTAAAAAAAGAAGTGATGTCACAGGAAAAAAAAGAGAAATGATGAGTCTTAGATCTTTTTTGAAAATGAGGAAGAATTTGGTTCTACTAAAGTGCAGTCTTTCTGGTCACCCTGCTGATCTGCAGCTGAGGAGGACTCTGATAATAATTTCGTTAAGATCAGCTCTGGTATTTGCAGAAGGAAACCCCATTACTTGTGAGGAGTAAAGAGTATCAAAATCTGACAAGACAAAAGCAAGTTTCTCTGAGAGGTACTGCCTTGTTCCTCTGGCTTCCCCCAGCACCGCTGGCTTCAAACTTCAAACAAATAAATAGAAACAACAGACTTTTAATGTGGTATTTATGTCTTACACAACTATGTTCTCAGCAGCATGTGCTTACTGTCCCTCAGAGATACATAGATTAATGGCAGCGGGCATCCTATGTATTTACACAAAGCCAGGCTATCAAAGTCTGAATCAGCCATGAGATTTGAGAGCAGGACTATTTTTTTTTTATATTACATATACTTTTGAGCATTTTCTTCCCAGTTTTGTTAACTGGTATTATTTCTGTTAGTCAGAAGGCTCCTTCTTGTATGTTTCTACATCGGATTGTGAGCTATTAGTCACCTTCCTTTGTCCTGATTGATTGTAAGGTTTTGTTTTGGTTTTACTCACTTAGAAAACAAAAGGAAATCAAGTTACTTTCTAGTTTGTTTGAAATAAGTGAGTAATATGGCATCCTGGTTCTTAACTGATAAGTATTTGCTTTCTGTTCTTAATACCAGTATTTACAGTTGGCGCTGACTCAAGAACCCATCCACATCCTCAGTGACTAAGCTAAAGGTGGAATGTTTTCCTTGCTTCTCCATGGCAGCATGAATAAGATCCGTATACTTGTGCTTGTAGCTATTTTCTGTTTAAAAAAAAAAAAAAAAAAAAAGCATGGTAAATACCTACCTTCTGTCAAACTGAATTTAAATTTTGTTGTTAGGAAAGTTCAAGTTAGGTGTCCTCAAAGATGATGTAGCCAATACTGTAACTGTGGAAAGACTTCTAAGGAGTCCACCTTTTTCCATTGATGATTAGAGTGTATGAAGCCAGGCACGCTAGTTATGAAATGCCCGCGCCATCAGTCAAAGTTTCTGGTTGTGTAACCCTGAATGAAAAAGGTTTTCTCTGCATTTCTTAGTACAAGCTGGAAATGACATTCAGAAAGGGAACACTTCAACTTTTAAACTGCCCTGTGTTCTTCTGATAGTTTTTGAGATTAGTTTGCCTATCTTTACCTGCCTGACCCAAAACAACAAACAAAACCTGAACCCATGTAAGTTAGAAAGGAGTAAATACAACATAAAGTTAATTTTAATGAGAAGACTTACTTTAGTTGAAGATATTGGAAAAGGTAATTAAAGTATGTTTCTGCTTATGATTCTTACCCAGATATAACCTGTTTCAGCAATAAGCTTTTTTCATGTTTGACAAGCTATTTTAGGAGATAAGAATGATCATGAGTTTTTCTGTTGATAGGAATTACAATTAAGTATTTAAATTCTTTTCCAACACTGCATTGCCATAGAACAGTTACCTGTTTTGACTTGAAACAGTTCTTTTTCTTTCTTTTTTTCCCCTCCTTTTTTAAAAGCAGAAAAGCTTTTGAAGTCTGCGGGGTTTTCTTTTCATTTCTTCCCCGTCCCCCCCTCAGAGAAGCCGTTCCTTTAATGATATGTTTGAAAACATGAAGTGCTTTTTGGTTTTTTTTCCCAGTGCTTTACAGATAACCTGTTATTTGAATGTCTAACAGTCCTTTATGCTTGGCAGATGGTACATCAGATTAGAAGGAAACTTGGGATAGTCAAAATGTTCTCTTAAATTTTGTATAAATATTTCTTTCTAGGCTGAAAGTAAATAAATGAACACATAACACAGAAAATAAGTCTTCCTTATGTAAGGAAGTAACCCTTTTCCTGCCTTTTTTACTAGATTAATCTTGTTAAAATTTGCACAGGGAGTTTCTATAAGCTTTATACTCTTCTGCACATTACTTTTTTAGAAAGATGCTAAACTGCATGTTAAATAAAACTGAGCATCCTTACGCATTTTCAGAAAGGTCATTTTGCAAATCAAGGATTGTTAACATGAAGAATTCAGAGAACTGCACAGAAACTGTCCTGTGGAATGATCTGCCCTTAGAAAGAATCATTTTGCTAAATTACAGATATTTATGTTGGAAAGTATTATTTCTTGAAAAAATTTCACATTAAAAAGTCATTTGGACTTTTTCCAATGGTGATAGCCTGTTTTCATCCTACGGAAATGATGACATCCTATGATATCCTATTTTGATTTTGAAATTCTAAATAACTTAATTTAAATCTTGTTGTTGTAACTCTGTTATTTGAAAAAGTCAAAACATCAGTTTAAGAAACAGGACTTTTGGTGTCATATTACATTAAAAAAAAAAAGGGGGGGGGGGGGGAAATCTGTAGAATTTACCTCAACATGCTTCTGCACAGATCTAATTCATAGTTTTGTTCCCAGAAATATTTGATCTGACTTTCCCATGAATTACCAGTTAGATGTTGATTTCCTTTCTCACATCATTTTAACTTTGGTAGAGTTGTCTAACAGAAAAATGAGAAATGGATGTGGAAGCCAGACTAGAACTTTTGGTGATTGCTACTAGGATACAAAATATTTGAGCGTTTCGCTTCAGAGCTTAATGAGCAGGAATTAGCATCACAAAAGCGAATATCTGCATCGTTTTTGTAGAACGTATAACCTGTTTTACTGGCACGATGTTGAGCTGACATACCTCACCGTGACTCCTCGCTGTCTTAGGTTTATGAATATAGCACTCTAGTTCCTTAGGCTGTGCAATGTTTCATGAACATCAAGCACTGTTAAATAACACTTAGTCACTGTGGATTGCACATTAAAGCTTCTGGAAAGGTTTTATTTGAACTGGAATAAGAATGCAACTTTGCTCATATTTAAGAAGGGAAAAAAAAAAACAGTTTAGAAACATTGGGAAGAAACAAACGGCTCTGTGTGCTTTTTTAAAGGAACTACTCGGAAGAGAGTTTTCAATTAAGGTGAAAACCCTTTTGTGTGCATCTCCTTTTGAAGCTGAATATACTTTAGGTCATTGAAGATTTCCAGCACTTTGAAGCACCTGATCATGCTGATTACTCCTGAAGATGTTGGCTAAACAAACCTGCACAACGTATCACTTCAACAAGAGACAGTGCTAGTTTGCAATCAAGACCATAATGAGTGATTTATTTGTTCCCTTCTCCCTGGGCTTACCTATCATTACATGTTCATTAAGTAATAATTGTCATTGATCGACAGGCTTGTGTATGGATGATAGTAAAAGAAACAGGGCTATTAAACCTTCACTGGGTAGAACAAGAGCATGCCGCAACCAGTAAGGTAGATTAATGAGAAGAATTAAACTAAGAATAGTTTCATTATGGACCACTTCCTTTCTTTTAATTTTATTTATGATTAGAGACAAGTGTATGATATCTTAGACCTTCAGGAATAAAAGTATAACAATATAAAATAGAACCACGGCCTACACTATGCTATTCAAGTGATCTGACCCTCAACAGCAGCTGGTCATAACCCATTATAATAATGAAATTGGTTTGGTGGTTTTCAGATAGGTTTCATAAATAGTGTGTAGATCAGTTGAAGTAACAGGACAAGACTGTATCACAAATAAGATTCAAAGTCAAATCAGGTTTCTAATGGATCATTTGTGGGTTAGTCCCTGTATAAATAAATATTTAAAAGATCAAAAAGGCTTAACTTTGTATCAGCTGGGGACAGTGGTAAATCCATGATGTTTCAAACTATGATTTTTTTTTTATTATATTTGTTCATCTACATTATTTTCAGAAGCCTAGGTAGGAAAAAGTTTTGGAATCTACTCATTTGATCAGCTGTCCCATCAGATGAGGTTGCTGTGAACCCTTGTAAAGAGTTGTGTGCCTCCAGAGGCAAGGTGGTGTTGCTTTGAAAATATATTCGGTTTTAGGTATATTGTTGTCAATACTTCTATATGTTGAAACACTTTTGCCTGCCTTCTGAAGTAGGACTGTAATAGCTACCTATAATCTTTGTAGCTTCTTCCAGCTGTATGTTTATGTCCAAATAGAATTATTGAATATTTTCTTTCACAGTGCATGTATTTCTTTCTGATTTATAGCATCACTTAATTACTTTTTAATGTTCCTTTGGCTTACTTTTCTTTGTCGCATCTGAAAACCAGGTATGTACTACTATTATTATTGGGCCAAATGTCATTGGCTGTCTAACAAACTTGATGTGTTTTGAGCATAGATTATTTCTCCTTTTCTTTTCATCGTGGTCCCAGTCCTCCTGCATCAATCTTTTAATAAAAAAGGAAATGTCTTTTGTTGATTTTTTTATTTTTATTTTTTTTTCTTTCCCCAGACTGAAAGGTCAGGACAACACTTAATGAGAACAAAATATGGAGCAAAAACAACATGAAAAATTCTTTGGGGAAATGGGAGAGGGTTAATTAAGTGTACTGATTGCAGTAATTCTATAGTTCCAGAAACTATTGTCCTGTGTTAGTGTTTTAAAAATACAGCTTTAATTATTATGCTAGGTAAGAAAACTACCTTAGGGTAGACTCTGCCAGTGCTTTCCCATTGATTGCTACAGAAATCTAATACTGCAGTATTTTCTCTGCCACTGCTGCCAGGACTGGCTCAGAATATCTACTGTCACTGCTTATAATTCAGAAGCAGTATGAACTCTGAAGCAAAAGTTTCCAGTCTGCATCTCAATCCAAAAACAGTGTTGATGGAAAAGCTGGATAATTATTTTCAAGTTATAAGGATGGAAAATAAAAAGAAGAATTGTTTGACTTTTTGAAAATATCCCTGTGGCTATTTTTAATCACTTAAAAGGCAAAACTATTTATTACGTCCATTGTACCCCACCTAGAAAAGGAGTTTAGCCCAGCCAGCCCTCATCTGAATTTGTCTGAACATGAGATGAATATGAGAAAAGAGAGTAATACCACTTGCAGAAACACTGTGATATGCTTCCTATCTTATGAAACGTTATCCTTGGCCTACTGTGAGTTACAGGAATAGGTGTTTGTTATTTGTAAGAGATAATAAAGACCCCACCCCCACCCCCCTTTCCTTCAGAGACCCAGCCACACCAGAACTTTAGGGAAAATAGGACACAATATCGAATCATTAATAATGACACAGGAACCACATCATCACCTTGCAGATAGAAGAAACAGAAAAGCATCTAAATCGGAGAGGTTTAGACTGTAGAAGAAAATAATTAAGGTGTAATTTTTAATGGAGCAGCTGAATAAACAACAAGAGAAGACACATCTAAGTTCCATGTAATTTACTGTCAGGATGGCAGGAACAGATCAAATATGAACAAGCTCATAAATAACGATACCAGGAGGACATGATAGACTAAATGACAAAAAGAAAAAAGACCATAATTTGGATACAGTTTATATCCTCCTAAAAGTTAAGGATGGAAGAAATGTATTTTCTTTAGTTCTAACCTGTGCTCATTGGGAAGAAATAAGAGGGATAGCATTATCTCTAAATATTCAGAGATAAATTGGCTTCTAGGCTGTTGTGGAAAATATGAATTTGCAATTAGCTGTAAAATACTTCTTCTTGTCATAGCTATTATTAAACTATACAGTTTTCTAATATAAGAACAGTGATATTAAATTATGGACATATATAAGTGATAGCTCAATCATTTTTTAAGAAAAATGAAAATCATGTGCAGAGGCAGGGATGAGGAAACACTATCAGAATTTCCCGAGGAAGGGGAAAATAGAGTAGGGTCTGTCATGTATATGAACTTTAGATAAGAACAATATTGAAAGTTGCAGACAGCTACAAAGTTACAGTATTTTTTCAGCATTTACCTTTAATTTAGAGACTAAACACTGGGAAAGCTTCAGTGGAAGAGAAACTGGAAGTATTTCTTTCCAGTTTGAACTTACACTTGATCTACTGTTACTTAAAACAAACACCCCACCACCACCACCCAAAAAACCCCCAACAACTCCCCTCCCCCCCTTGATTGATATTTCAATATTTGTAGCTAGGCTTAACAGTCCTCTAACCTTCTGACTTATTTATGTTTTATCTTAACAATGGAAATGAAATCGAGGAAAAACTATCTACGTATTTTTACAACTATGGTATTAGACTATTAAGCTGCAGAGAATACAAAATCTCTGGCCCACTACCAAGCATTGGTGAGGTCTTACGCCAGGAAGCCACTGTAAATAGTAACTGAAAGTCTTCTGGGGAGAAATAACTTTGTGAGAGTTGAGTTGTTTAAAAGTTGTGTGTCTTGTCTAAGCCAGTCCTTTAGATTCCTTCAGTGGCCAAAGGAGGAAATGACTGTGCCACGAGAGCTTTTAGACACTGGTCTGAGGGGCTGCATCGCCACCCTGTAGCATTTCAGGGTTAACGTGGCAGTGTTCAGAGGCACTCTCCTCCCAGCTTAAGCAAAGCAAGGCATGGCAATTTCAACTCCAACTTCAGTGGTGTCGTGGTTTAATCTCAGTTGGCAACTAAGCACCACGCAGCCGCTCGCTCACTCCCCCCCACCCGGTGGGATGGGGAAGAGAATTGGAAGAGCACAAGTTAGAAAAACTCGTGGTTTGAGATAAAAACAGTTTAATAATTGAAATAAAATGATGATAATAATAATATGATAATAATACACAAAGCAAGTGATGCACAGTACAATTGCTCACCACCCGCCGACCGATGCCCAGCCAGTCCCCGAGCAGCGGCCCCCCCAGCCAGCTTTCACCAGTTTATGTACTGAGCATGACGTCCCATGGTATGGAATAGCCCTTTGGCCAGCTTGGCTGTGCCCCCTCCCAGCTTCTCGTGCACCTTCAGCCTTCTCAGTTGGTAGAGCATGGGAAGCTGAAAAGTCCTTGGCTAGTGTAAGCATTACCCAGCAACAACTAAAACATCGGTGCGTTATCAACTTTGTTCTCATCCTAAATCCAAAACACTGTACCAGCTACTAGAAAGAAAATTAACTCTATCCCTGCTGAAACCAGGACAAGTGGCATCAGACCTAGGGATACAAATCTGTCAGAAAAGCAACCTTTTCACCAAATCAGTTCCTACAGTGAAGAAGTTTTGCATTTGGATGCATCAGGAGTAAACACGAATAGATACTGGGATTTTGGTATTTGGTCTGTGATTTGGGTCTTCTGGCACGACCACCAAAATACTGTTGCTTGCTTTGAACGAACAAAAAGAAGCCATTTCTATTCTTTCATTTTCATTATCACATCTGTCAGAGTTTGTAAACTCAACTTTTTGGATTTAATTATTTATGAGCCTCTACTGAGTGTTTTATAGAAGGTAAAAATCCTCCCTTTGTTTTCAGTTTCAATGAAGAGATTAAAATAATTAAGTACTGATTAGCCTTACGTTGACCTTTACTAATAAACCTGTTTATAAAATTGGCAAACTTCAATACTTTTTCCCTTTCCTGGAAACAACTTAGTATGCTACTAAACAGCACAAAAGGGCAATGCTTTAATCACCCAGTAAGCAAGGATTATTATTTTTTTAACTGCTCATTGGCTTGGGATGGCTCAGAACTCTTTTCTGCCTACTTTGCCATAAATAGCAAACAATGAATTATCCCGAGGACACAAGGTTAACAATGTTGTCCTTGGTCTTTGATAGTACCTTATTTTCTGCAAAAGCATTAAACAAAGCACTCTAATATAATTTATCTTTTAATTGTAGCATCTAGTTGGAAGGTTGTAAAATGGAATGTTATGTTAAAAACTCTTGAAACATCTTCTTGAAAAACATCTTTTACCTATCTTTGCCAGGACAGGTAAAAGCTCTACATTTAACCATTAGTTACAAGCCACACTTGCCTTTTTTATTTGCATATTTACTGTATAAACATGTCATCTATTAGTTAATTACTTGGTTCGGTTGTTACTTATTGATTGCTTGCATTAAGATAACATAAAAAAAAAATCCAGTCTTAAAGAATTTTTTTCTTGAGAATGATTAGGTAATCCTGACCCTCTTAAGTACTGATGCTGTTGTTAAATCAGATTCTGGAGTGCTTTCCTCCTAAACAATGTTTAGTTTCTCTTTATATAGTCTTGAAATTTCTCTGTATGTTAAGTGGTGTTGACAGCATACTGGTAACTTCTGTTTCCTTATTTGTGCTAAATACAAAGCAGATCCACGTTTGTCACCCAAGGAGGCAGAAAGCCTTGGCACATTCAGGGAAAGATAACCCCTTTTAGAGTTATATGCTAAATTCATTATCATGAATACATTAAAAAGAAATCTTATGTTAACACATAAAAGGTGCCAGAGCTGATGTAAAGGCTCCACCCTTATAAGCTTTACCTTTATCTCGTGCAAAGGATCAGCCGAGTAGCCTTTCCAAGGAAAGGCTTATTTTCAAAAATGACTTAATTGAAACACTGAGATTACTTTAGTTGCAGTTGTAGCATTGCCTGCTTTTTACACTTCTCACAGTGGCCAGAGGATAATACAAACTAAGTAGAATTTATGTACTTATGATGTGGGCCGTACTCTCTCACTGCCTGTTCTAGATCACCAGAAACATGTTAGCATTTCATATTTGTTGCTGCACTGTGTTTTATTTTGAAATGCCTATATTGAAGGCATACGTATCAACATGATTATTTAAAACAAAACCCCCAAACTTCGGATGCTTTGGATCAGCCATGATTTTATCTATTTTTTGACACTGTTTCCTTGGTTACATGGTATCTAAATGAATTCATTTTAAACACAGATATTTTACCGAATGTCTTTATAGAAGTGTTGGTATAGTAAGTCTGCTAAACCTTACTGCAGAGTTTTTCAGCTAAAGAGGTTACTCCTTTATGATTTTGCTATTATTTTATTTGGGAAGATGTAGATGAGAAATTCAGTCAGAAATGAGTACAGTTCAGTGCCCTGTTCCTTGGGTGCAGGCTTTTTGATAATAATAAAGAATGGGAAGATACGGAGGGAGGGAACAAGACCTGAGACTCTACTGCTGCGTACTTACTGTTGTCCTGTTTTCTCTGAAGAAGCTAATCCAGCTCTTCCTCCTCCTCAAATCCTTTCCAGGGAGGTACTGGAGTGGTATAGCTCACAGTTCTGACACCTGGACTGGAAGCCAAAGAGCTGTATACTCCAACTGCAGAGCTGCTTCAAACTCTGAAATAAACTTTTACAGAAAGAAGTAAAAATGCTAAAGCTTTCAATGTATGTAGACAGAATAAAGCACAATTAAAGGAACTATTTGGCAATATGCTACATCAACAGAACTGCTGTAGATGACCTATTGACTTGTGACCGACAACACGGTCATGAGCATGCTGCGTAGAGGCAGAAAGATAGCGCAGAAACCTTGTCGTGCCTTTCAATAGGATTTTAAAAAGCACTTTCATAATTTCAGCATACACTGAATTATTGCTTTTCTATTATTTATACCCCAAAATATTACTATAACAATATCATATGCATATTAATAACCCTTTCTAAGATTTGATCTGTAATTGAGAATAGATTTTATATTTGAATGCATATTTAATACAGAACCAAACTTTTCTGATTAAAGGCAAAGGAAAACGATTACTTATTATTTATTTTATGCTAGCAGCTCTTCCTGGCATCTGAGCTCTGTCATGTTATGCAATTTCCAAAGATGCATTATTAGATGGTTCTTACTGAACAAAACATGCAGAAAAAGATTGGGCACAACTTGTAGTTAGAGAAAAGAGACACAGAAATTAATGACTTTAAAAAAAAAAAAAAAAGTTAAACGATTTTTCTGGTAAATGAACCCCATCCTCTTGAAAGTCTGGCCAGTATTGTCACTACCAGACCAACCTCTTCCTTCTCTTCTGTCTTCAGAACAGGAAAAAAAATATCTCTGCACTGGCAAAGGTGGTGTAAGGCTTATATCACAGGATGCAGAGTACATCTGTGAAGAAATGATGGTGTTAGAATTGATGTGACCACAGTTAACTTGCCGCTATTTCAGGGTTAGATTATATTACTTTGCCTCTCCTTTTTCATTATATATTTTCATTTGTTGT